>NC_056725.1:195514543-195754543 GCF_019279795.1 Protopterus annectens | reverse complement strand
GATCTTCAGGGAAGAATGTTAAAGAAATACTTTTGTTCAAAGAAATAGTATGCACCCATCACATGTTTTTAGAAATGTTATGAGGGGACAGGCCTTAAGGGTATCACGATTAACAGCTATTGAACATAGATTCAGAGATGAACTGCTTAGTTTAGAAAGTAATTTTGTGGAGAGAGTGTATGCCCAGAAGGAAGTACAGAAAGTAATGATGGATGTACTTAGTGCTGGAGAAGGGAAGGGGCAACCATACTTCTCTAATTTTAGGGAAGATGAGGGATGAATAGCACCCACCAACATGTTTATGAGAATACCAGTTAATTATGCTACTAACATTAAAGCTATTACTAGATGTTAATCAAAGGAACTGGAACATTCTTTGTGCTGATGAACAGGTCAAGGGGATAGTGAGGGATACCCCTTGATATGCTTTCAAAAATAAAAAACCTTTAAAGAGATTATATGGCCCTAAGTATACGCATGAGATCACTACTGAATTCTCCTATCATAACTATGGCATCTTTCCCTTTAATAGATGTAATTTCTGTAAATGTTTAGATAGAAGTGGTAACTTTACACATCCAGATACAAAAAAAGTTTATGTTTTAGATTAGTAGCTGATTGCAATACCACTAATTTGGTATACTTAGCCTACTTTGTTGCACGCCAATCTTTTTATGTGGGTATGACTACACGTAGGCTAAGAGATCGTATCAGAGAACACATGTATGATATTTCCAAGCAAGTTGGAACTAATGCATTGGTGAGACATGTCATAGAGAATGGGAATGGACATGAATTTAAATTTATGGTTATTAAGATTGCAGCTTTAGGACACAGAAGGGGAGACATTAGAAACAGAGTAGAAACCAAAGAGCTGGACTGGATTATTAGGATGCGTGCAAATATGGGTAAAGGGCTTAATGAAAAAGTATCCATTAGACCTATATTTCTTAACAGACCTCTTCCTAGGTAACGTGTGCTGTTATTATTCTGTATGCATTCTTATGTTATTATTTATTCATTTTTATTTATTTATCTGCGCAGTTTTATCTATGTTTTCTATATTTGTATATGCACTTTATATATGTATTTATATTCACTCTATATATACCTTGATATGAGAGCATGATGTTGCAGCAATTTAAGATATTGTATGATTTTCATTGAATTGAGCTGCCTATTGGTTGAACTTGATTTAAATAGAGGATGATTTTGTGCATTTGTTGTCTGATGAAGTAGCTTGTTGCTGTGAAAGCACACACCCATTACTTTGTTATTAAAGAGTTTATGTTTTTACGTGCCGTGGTCTGGACCCTTCTTCTATTTTTGCTTAATTTATATTTAGTTACTTTAACCTCAATTCTGCTTTAATTAGTTTTATTGTATTACATCAGAGATATAAACATTAAATTCAAAACATACATTTTTTTCATGCCTCTATTACCATGCAGTATCGGTGTAAGTCCTCATTTACCACACTGGTGAATGCTCATACACACTCACGCATACACCTGCACACTTTTCTACATTGCTAGTTTACTTCATCAACTGTTTCTGAATTTTTTGTGCATTTTTTTCTACTAGATGTCAGTGTATAAACATGTTTTGGGTGCTGTAAACATAATAAATGGAGAATGTTTTGAATATTTCCCAGAGAAGCATGAGTGTGTGTGTTTAAAGGTTCACTGAATATTAGGGATTATTCAGAAGTTTATATATATATATATATATATATATATATATATATATATATATATATATATATATATATAAATTACAGACGTGGGTTGACACTAAGAAATGTGGACAGTGAAATTAATGCCACTATCTTTTAATGGGAAACTCCATTGATATTCAAGGGTTTGGGACAATAAATGTTATGAATAATTTTTCCTTGAAACTGTAAGTGTATAGTCTATGTTACAAAATGCTTGGTATGCCTAGCATATTATTTGAAGAAAACTGATCATCCCTTCCGAAAAAGAATTTATGAGCATGTCTATGGTATTGGAAAGAAATATCTTAATAACACTTTCAGTAAATATGTGTCAGAATTATGAAAACCCTCATATATTTAAGTTTATAGGACCTGAGAAAGTCAAGAGGAATTTCAGAGGTGGTACATGGGGAATGATGTTAGAAAAACTGGAATTAACTTGGTAAGCAACATTAGGAAATGGCAGACCCACAGGTAATGAAACATTTCTAGTTCTAGCATTTTAAATATTAAAGAGGCTATGCTATAAATGCATTTTTACATTACATAATTTTTACAGTTTAAAATTTACAAATACACATGGGTGAAACTTCATAAAGGTGAGATCTTTACAGATTTATTATCAGTTCTATTTTCATTGTTTCATTGTTACATTTAATCTTTATATATATATATATATATATATATATATATATATATATATATATATATATATATATATATGTTCTTTTTTATTTTTATGTTTATTTTCTAATGTTGCCAGCTTTAAATTTCTCATTTATGGATATAAATTAAGAGGGTTAAATGGTTTAATTATAAATGTTTACACATAAAGCTTGTGTATAGGTATGTTACGTATGACTGATGTAATATTCATGTGATTCAGCTTTAATATGTCATTAGTTAATCATTAGTTAATGAGTAGTATTTAAAGGAACATTTTTTTGTAATATTTGACACTGATAAAGTCCAAATAAGGACTGAAGTGCTAGCTTGTTTATTGAATAAATGTTTGGTGATATATGAGTGCTGCTTTGCCTGTTCTTTTCAAACCATTTGGGTGTATGAGTGCCACACTATATTTTTTCCTGTTTTCTTTTATATGTCAATTTTTTTGTAATGAACAGGCCCTGGGCATGTGCATGGATCCAGTCTGGACAAGGCTCATACATCTAATGAAAAAGTCTCTTTTGTGCATATGAACCACCAACCTAAAAATTAATATTCCTGAACTAAAGCATGGCATTCCACAATGTTGTGAGTGACAATGTATTTTCATACCCTAGTAATACATTTTCTGGTCATAGAGAAAAGCTCACAGAGCTAATCTGTCTGTGAGATCGTTTATACTTCTCATTTATTTATATTAAATAATGATTCTTTTGTGCTGATCCTTAGGTCTTAATCACCTGAATAAAGACAAATATGACAGAAGCTGGTAGAGGCATACATCCTAAATTGCTTCAAAGATTCAGCTTAACATGCATCCTCTACCAAATCCTTTGGCAAATTTCCTCTACATTTCCTCAGTAGGAAGCCAATTTCAGAAAAGTGGCAGAGATATGAAGACATTACTCTGTATCCTCAAGACAGCAATGCTAACATTATGTATTTATTAATTTATTTATTTATTTATTGACATTTGTTAACTGGGTTAGTCCACCTGGGCTTGTGGGCCATTTTCAGTGGAGACCCGAGGAGAAAAGCTCCATTAATAGACTTTAACAGTACAATACAATGGTAACAGTTTTTGAGTTAAATACAGATATGAGAGGCAGAAAGCAATTTACGAAAGTGGTTATACAGGAAAAGGTCACTATACAAAGTTGAAAGCATACATAGAGTAAAATCACGCACAGAAAAGGCCTATATGCAAATCACACATACTATTTTACATGGAGAGTATATTTAGGTAGAAAGAAAAAAAAACATTTTTTTTTTATTTGATTGACTGAAATTAGTACATGGCAGTTTACATGAATGGACTAAAATTTGTGTGAAAGGAATGTAAGGAGGCTAAGTAGGGTCATGACAGGGGCAAATCTTGGAGTTGAGTAGATGAGTTTTTAGTTAATTTCTAAACTGATGGAGTGGGTAATGGAGTGTATGTCAAGGGGAAGTTTGTTTCAGGCATGGGCAACAGAATATGTAGGGTCTCTATTAGAACACAGAACATTCAAAATATCGAGTGTTCTAATATCGAAACCCAGCAATCGAAAAAAAAAAAAACATCAAACATTCGGAGCAGCAATTTTTTTCCTAGGGAAAAAATTTGCTGTTCCAAAACACATACACACAACCCAAGCACACCAAACAAACAGCAATCCACACACATACACCTAAACTCTTACAACTAACGCTACACTAAACTATACATACACCACACACTATCCATTTATCTTAACCCAAACCCTAACCTTAAGGTCTGTCACTATCGCATGGTCACCTCACCCGTGCCTTAAGCCTAACTAACCTAACCCACCCTAACCCACACATCCACACAATCGCACACTTACCTGACCCGTGCCCCAACCCTAAGTCACCTAACCCACCCTAACCCACACGGCCACACAATCGCACACTTACCTGAACCCGGCCCGTAACTTTCCACCAGTGTGCTGAAAATAGTGAAGCAACAGAAATGGACAACCAAATTCTTTCCCTAGTAAAGAATTCGGTTTCCTGTTACTTTGATATTTTCAGCGTTCGCTGAAAACGGGTCGATATTAGAACACACGACATTTCAAATGTTCAGTGTTCTAATATAGACCCGAATATTTATATAGTATTTTACCTACAGATTTTTTTGGTTGGTAGATTTCCAGAAGCTGCTGGTTAGAAATACAGAGTGTCCGAGATGGAGTATAGGTAGAGATTAAGGAAGAAAGAAATGGACAGAATGAGGGTTTATAAAGAATAGAGTGTAGCATATGAAATTGAGATAGCAGCAGTTGGGGGAGTCCAAGCCATTGGAGAGAGTTTAATGCAATAAAATGTTGTGATTTGTATGGTGAATTAATAATGAATCCTGCTATATTGTGTTAAGTTTGTTAGAGTTTGTTCAGAGTGGAGGCCTGAATGTTGGTAAGAACTGGAGTGGCATATAGGAGGGAGGGGAGGAGGAGTGCCTGTTTCTGGTGTGTTTTGTTTATACACTGGAGTATGTGCAGGTTGAATTTTAGATCATCATCAACAATGACTCCTAGGAGTTTTGTGTGGGTATCAGGTTGGATAGTTGTGTTGTTGGAAGACTTAATGACAAAGGTGGTTTTACGGTGAGTAAGAGACCGGGGAAGGAAGACTAGGAGTTTAGTCTTTTTTGTGGTTTAGGATCAGTAGGTTGTCTGATAGCCATAGTTCAGTGGATAGAAAGGCTTGTTGGGTTAAGGTATGGAGCTTGGAGATGTTTGAGATAGAGATAAGTGTAGAGTCATCAGCATATTGAATGAGGGAAGATTCTTTGCAGGAAGTAAAGAGATCATTGGTAAAGACATTAAAAGAAGAACATTGATCTTCAGAACTGAGGTATAAACAAGAGAAGCACTGTGGTGTGGTAAAACTAAGAAGCATTTTGTGCTATGTAAAATATACAGTGCGGGAGATATGGTGGGCACAGCCAAGGAAGATGCTTAAAAGATTCTTCTGAAGGACATAACTCCTCCAGGTAATATTCTGTGATCCCTTGTTAGATTGTCTACTACAGGGATGACACAATATATTTGATGGATACACAAATATGAGAAATGTAACATCCCTTAATCTTACCCTGACCCCAGAACTATTGAATTCCTTTACCAGTCACAGGCATTAAAAGGGAGGGGGCATCTTAATGACAGATACTTATGCCATGTTTCTAGTATTTTTGAAACAGATTACCTAAAGTCTTGAAGGGTTTATCTTTAATTTAAAGTAGGTTTGGGAGTAAGGGAATATAATAAGTATTATATTATTATACTAGGCCTAGTTTCTGGTGTGTTTTGTTTATACACTGGAGTATGTAAAGGTTGAATTTTAATTCATCATCAACAATGACGCCTTGGAGTTTTGTGTGGGTACTAATACTAATATAAGAACTATCATCTCACCAGACCCCAATACTAAACTTCTAGGAGAAATAGTTGATAACAATCTTAGATTCAATACACATATCAATCAAACCATTAAATCTGTAAACAAAAACTTGGGTCAGCCTATAGGATAAAATATTTCCTAACTCCTCTGACTCGAGCAGCTATTGCCTGCTCTCATCTTCTCTCTACACTTCTTTATGCCTCACCCATCCTTACTAACCTTAGCAAATCTAACCTTAGTAAACTCTCCAGCTGCTATAATAACATCGCAAGATTCGCCACTGGTACACCTTACAGAACACACCATTGCCTTAATCTAATAGACCTAGGCTGGATAGAACTACAGAGCTTTTTACAACTAAACCAGCTCATTGAAGCATATAAAATTCTCAAACAACCAGGTGACACCCCTGCACTGGAAAATATAATCGTCCCATACAGTAATCTTAGCTCACTCCGCTCATCTAATAGACTGCTTGTCCAAACAGTCAAATCCAACAATTCAGTCGGAAACTCCCTATTCGCTAATGCCATCTGTAAGATATGGAACTCTCTTCCTGCCCACCTTACTCTCATGACCTCCTTATCCCTATTTAAGAAAATACTCAAACTCCATTTCAAATTATACTGGCTATTTCCATGCTCTAGCCCTGATTAACCCACTCCTGCAAAACCTGTTACTAAATTCCCTTGCCCTCTCTACTATAGTTAATTAACCTTAGCAATCTTTAGATACAGTCCATCTCTGTACTTGGTTGACAGAATCGGTCTGTACTAAGATACCTTTATCATAAAGTACACAATATATAAATATCTACCTGACGCATGTAACTTGGATCCTCACTAAGAGGTTGAATTTGTTAACTAAGCCTATTTTCATCTTTTTGATGTATCTGTATAACTAGATGGCTGGAACAATTCTGTAAACAAAAAAAAAAAATAATAAAAATTAAAAAAATAAAAATAAAAAAAAAAATCTTATTTGTTCTAATTTCTTTTTCTTTTCTGAATGTATGCATATATGTTGGAGTTTTTCTCCCCGGGCCTTCGCTGAAAAAAGGATATGTATCCAGTCGGACGATCCCGGTCAACAAATGTAAAATAAAATAATAATGATAAAATAAGTTTTATCACCCATTGCAATTTTCAGTTTCTTAATGTCTTAGCTTTTATCGCACTATCATCCTTCAAATGGAACAAAAATCTCATGAAGTTCTGCAATAATTGAGACCAAAGGTGTGTAGTTGAGATACATTTGCCATCTCAGGAGTACAATATTTTTAAGACTTGAATTTCCGTACCAGCTTATTTGCCCTTCTCTTTGACTGAGTGAGCCACTGATCGATTTTCAGTGCAATAAACAGACCAACCTACTACTCATCCCAGCAAGAATGGAAATGCCTACCTCTGCAATCCTTCAATGGAGCTAATATTCAGGAGACAGCCAAAATGAAAATATAACGCAGTTTTATTGCCAAAAAGCAAAGGCTAATCTGACATTTGGAAACTACACTGCCTTTTCAAGCCTAATATCTACCTTGACAATATATTTTATTGGGGAGAAAAAAGACTAGACATCACCATTTTCTGCATGTTTATGATTACCTTATATTGAAAAACTATTGCGGCTTCCATAAAGTGCAATAAGTCGGATACTGATTTTAAGCAAAGTCGGTCTTTAATTCACTCATTGCCCTTAATGCCAACTAGTCTGATTGAGGTTTTCAATATTTTCCCCAATTGCTTATGCAATCTCACATCCACTTGTTTACATATGACATGCAGGTCAACGTCCATGTAACATACAGTTGTAGATGACTGGAAAAAGCAGTCCTTCAGTTTACCATTATATAGCATACAAAACCTCTGCAGAATTATGTAGACCTCATTACAGCTTTCCTTGCTGAGTCATATAAGTATCTAAATCAGGCCACAAGAAGGAAAGCTAATAGCAAGTACAGAGAACAATCATCTAAGATCCAAATAATGAAGAGAAACCTCCTAAAAGGATGGCAGGAGGTAATATAACGAGGACAAAAAGTTGTAGAGAAAGTGAGGATTCTTGCCTAGTAGCACTGTAAAAAGAGCTGTCTTATATGGGTGCACTATAAAAAGAGTTAAAACATTTCTGTTGACTGGCACAATTTCAAAATGCCAGTGCATATCTTCCAAAATAGCCTTTGTGCATGCAAATTTTCTTTTAAAAAAATCAAGCCCCCCTGTACTACCCCAACCCATGGTAATTATATATTTTAACTCTGAGACTGCACACACACACACACACACACACACACACACACACACACACACACACACACACACACACACACACACACACACACACACACACACACACACACACACACACAGTAAGACCATTTTTCCGTACCCTGGGAATTCTGCAGTCTCACACACCTGTCGATCATCTGCTTAGTTCTTTACAGGTCAACTAAACAACTATCGGTAACACACTTGATCAAATCACATATGTGTGTGTGTGTGTGTGTGTGTGTGTGTGTGTGTGTGTGTGTGTGTGTGTGTGTGTGTAAAATAGTAGGACCAGGAAAGCCTATCCAAGGCCAGCAAAGGTAGATCATCCTTCCTTGCTTGATTTATTATAACTGCTTTCATCTTTACACAACCTTAAGTTAGTTTGCTTGGAATATTGGCAGCTTGCAGCTTGATCAGAATAAATAAAGATGTTCAGCAATCATCAAAACCTGCTGGCCTAAGTGGAGTTGAGGACAGAAACTGATAATACTTAATGGACTCCAATTTACCACTATCAGATTTCTCAATTATTGTGACCATGGCCACCTTTCAAAACTTTAGGGGAAATCAAGTGAGATCTTCTCATGAAAATTTAACCCTTTAAAATGCAGTCTTCTGCTTGGAAAGTAACAATTTTTATGGCTCAGATGCTTTCTCTTCTTCAGCACCTGTATTTCCTTATGTAGTTATTTTTCTTGAACACATTCCTTTACACTTACTCTCTGTTGTCACTTCCCTTCCTCTGAATTCTAGCCACTGTGCTGCCTTCTGTGGCTTTGCTCTTCCAGTGAAAACTCAGATTTCTGTATACCATACATTTAACTCCAGAGCTCCTTATTGTAATCTGGATTCTCTAGAGTTTCTGTCTAACATATGGCATGCTAGCTATTAGCATTTATTGTCATGTACCCCATTTGTACTGGCCCTCTTTTTTTAGATGTATTACAAATATATTTGCATATTATTTAAAACTCTTTTCATTACTTTGATCACTATAAATGAAAGTTATTATTGCACTAGGCAAGTTATGGGCTACTTGTTTCATAATTAACACATTTTAATCGGGTCTAAATTATAACATCAAATTTTTATAAACATTGAATGTTATAATACAGAACCTGTAATGTCAAACACTAAAAACAGTGAGGGTGCAGGACACCGAATTCTTTCCCAGGGAAAGAATTTGGTGGGCCATTGCTGTGGCTTCGTTGTTTTCAGTGTTCTATATGTTGGAACGTTACGGGTTGGGTTCAGGTAAGCGTGCGATTGTGTGTAGGTTAGGGTTAGGGAGCAAGTTAGGTGAGTTAGGGTTAGGGAGTGGGTCAGGTAAGTGTGTGGTTGTGTGGACGTTAGGGTTAAGGGGCGGGTTAGGTGAGTTAGGGTTAGGGCGCGGGTCAGGTAAGTGCGCGATTGTGTGTAGGTTAGGGTTAGGGGCGGGTTAGGTGAGTTAGGGTTAGGGAGCGGGTGAGGTGAGTGTGCAATAATGATGGACCTTAAGGTTAGGGTTGGATTGAGGTAAGTGGATAGCTAGTAGTGTATGGAAAGTTTAGTTTAGGTTTAGGTGTAGGATTTTAAGTGTATGTGTGTGGATTGCTGTTTTTTGTGTGTGTTTGTGTTGTGTGTATGTTTCTCGGAATAGCAATTTTTTTTTCCCTGGGAAAAAATTCGCTATTCTGACTGTTCGATGTTTTAGATTTCGGTGTTTGGGGTTCGATATTATAACATTCGATGTTAAAGAACTTCGTTGTTATAATATAGACCCTTTTAATCATGCTATTTTCAGTCCTTAAAATCCTGTTTAGCTCTCTAGCATCTAATGTTCATCATATTGATCATTACTTATCTATATGGGTTGTATCCTGCTAAGGATAAAAGAGCTAGCCAGCTTGCAAAGCTCCAGGGCACCTTTCATGCAACCAAATTGACAAGCAGCTCAAGCTGAGCTGACTAAAATTCAAAACTGGGCACAAAGCCCTTCAGAGCTTTACTGCCACCACACAGTACACTTCTCTGAGGCCTGTGATGACCGATGGTTGGCTTGTACTTTCCTTAGCTGATCAGATAAGTTCCCTTTAGGGAAAAAAATAATAATTTTCTTAATTTTTACTGATGTTCTATTAATTTCCTCTTCAGGAAAGTTATTTTAAAGCTAGGAGTGTTGAGTTTTAATGGACTGTCTCAAGACTGTAACATACTTTTAAATGGAGCACTTGCTGTTTCTGTCAGTCTGAATGTAATATTAACTAACTGATAAAATATCTTCTGTGCAGAAACTGTGTATATTTTTGTATTGTGGGGCTGCAAAAGTATTTGAAAGTGCTTTTTACAGTGTTTATTTCTGCCAAAAAAGTAACTTTTGTGGACTGATAGTTTTATTGGCATTATTGCTTATTTTACCCAGGACAGTGGCACATTTTCACCTCGACCATGGAACAAATTATCAGTCCGATGGCCAGTCCTTCTTCCAGCCATAAAAAGAAAAATTTAAGAAAGCCTTTGCTCCCATGGCAGATTAGGAATTTGCCTAAGTGGCAGGCAGGTGACTCTGTTGTGGCCATTTGTTGCACATCAAACCACTCATCTTTTACTACAGCCATGTAAACCTGTCACACCCAACCCACAAGGCTCCGACATAAATAACCCCAAACAAACAGCAAACTCCTTTAATTCATTCTTTACAGAAACTATACAAACCTTAGCAAGTCAACTTCCCATCAAAAATGCAAACATGTCAACAAGCAAAACAAACCCACCCCCTACTTTTCACTTCCAACCAGTCTCAACTACTTATATTCTCTCCCTTCTAAAAAAACTGAAACCATGTACTCCCTCTGCCGACCTATTACCCGCAGAATACTTGCAATTAGCAGCCAAAGCAATAGCCTTGCCTATCTCTATTCTGATCAACAGAACCATCACTGAAGGATATGTCCCTAAACTCTGGAAAATCTCCCACATTATCCCACTCCATAAGGGGGGAAATTCTACTGAAATATCGAACTACCGCCCCATAGCCCTTCTTTCACCCTTATCTAAGATCATGGAAAGGTGTATACACAAGCAACTGCTTCACCACCTTCTCCAGAATAACCTACTCTCTAACACCCAGCACGGTTTCAGACCATCCCACAGTACAACCACTGCCCTCCTCTCCTTTACAGATACAATCAACAAAAATCGCAACAATAACACCCTCTCCTCAGCAATTTTCTTAGATCTATCCAAAGCCTTTGACATGGTCAACCACCAAATACTCATTCACATTCTTCATTCCACTTCACTTGATACCCAATCTCTTAACTGGTTTAAGTCCTACTTACAAAACAGACATCAAGCAGTACTCTGGAACTCCACTCTATCCTCCCAACTGCCTGTCAGCATTGGAGTCCCACAAGGGTCTATACTAGGCCCCCTGCTATTTTCCTTATTTATCAATGACCTACACCATGTGGCTCCCCAAGCCACATGCATACAGTACGCAGACGATTCAACACTTGTCTGCTCCGCCACAACTGTATCACACCTTCACTCCCTCACACAACACATATTTAACTCTGTAGAAGACTGGTTTTCCCAACACTGTCTACTACTCAACCCAAAAAAAACAAAGCTGCTCCTTTTTACACCATCTAGCAAATCTCCCCTCATTGATTTCACCATAACATCAGCAAATGGCACACCTATATCTCAAGAGTCAACTACCAAACTACTAGGCATTACCATAGACAACAACCTTAACTTCAATGCCCATATTAACAACACACTAAAAAGCATTAACAAAAAAATAGGCTCTCTCTACAGAATCAAACCTTTCCTAACTCCAGAATCTAGAACAACCATAGCCCTCACCCACCTTATCTCACCCCTTCTCTATGCCTCCCCAATTTTTACTAAATTATCCACAACAAACCTGTCAAAACTAGAAAACTCCTACCACAACATAGCCAGATTTGCCACCGGAAACCCTTACAAAACCCACCACTGTAATAATCTAAAACAACTAGGCTGGCTTGAATACCAACAGCAACTAAAAAATAACCAGCTTACCATAGCCCATCAAATTCTTTATCAACCTGATAAAACCCCTATACTATCAAGCCTGATTCACCGTTACCACAACCTAAAGTCCCTTAGATCCGCACACAAACTTCTTATAGACACGGTCAAATCAAACAACAAGGCCGGAGACTCTCTTTTCTCTAACACTGTTGGAAAACATTGGAACCTGCTTCCGTCTGAACTCTCAACTATTCCCTCTAAATCTCTCTTTAAAAAGAAACTCAAGCTTTACCTCAAAACACAATGGCTGTGCCCCTGTACCAACCCTGACTAACATTATTTTTATGTTCATCTGACCTACTCACCCCAACATTTAATTCACTTTCTTTTCAGTTATTTCCATTTCCCTCTCTATGAAATGTCTAAGAGATACTTCCTGCTATCTTGTTCTACTATGACTTCTCTACTCCCTTACTTTTTATACCACTTAGTTATTATTATTTTTTATATTAGAATCTTAGTTCTTACAGTTTTTAAACTTAGCATCAGTATAATTTCTAAGTGGAGCTTATCTCCATTACTTCTTTCTTTTTTATACCACTTGTTTATTACTTTTTATATTAGATTTTATTTCTTAACTGTTTTTATACTTATCATCAGTAAAGTTTATAAGTGGAGCTTATCTCCCCGGGCCTCTACTGAAAATGGACATGTATCCAGCTAGACCAGCCCGGTCAACAAATGTAAAATAAAATAAAATAAATAAAATAAATAAATTTACTCCAGATCCCTCTTATGCAGCAGCTAGAGCTACTGTGGACTGGGGTCTAGCCATGTCCTCTAAGCCTGTTTATGTTTCCTTAATGTGAAAGGGAAAGCTACTCTTGTTGGTCCTGTGAGAGGGAACAGGGAGGGAATCCCTGTTGTGTCAGAATGCTGTGCTTTTCTTTGTGGAAGTAGCAGCTGCCATTAGTGACACAGCTGACCCATTTTTTATTGTCAAAAAGAAACAGAAATCCAAACATGTATCTACTCCTCCTCAAATTTCTTTGGATATAAATAATTTACTGGGACTACCTCAGGGTTTGATTCAGGCTATTGATCCTTCTTGCAGAGTAGTTTCCAGGAAAAGAAAAAGGAATGCCTCCTTTCCTGAAGAGATTCAAGATTCTTAATCTGAACAGGAAGTTGCAGGGAGGAATTGAGGGTTGTGTCCTCAAATTTCTGATTCTGACTCACACATGAACTCAGTTTCTGATTCTCCCTGTAGGGTTTTCTCTTTCCTTGAGACTATTGCTAGAGTGCCCAGTGTTTTCAGTGGGAGGACACTGAAGTTTATCAAGAACCATAGAGAAAAAATGCCACTAAAGTCACTATTTGAAGCCAAAAATGGTAATAAAATAATATCATTGCTGAAAATACAGCTTAAACATACCTCAATGTCAACAATACAGTCAGTTTATTTAAAAAGAGATTTAGCACTTTCATTCCTGAACTAGAAGTTCATCAGAATCTAAAAATATACATGCATCATTTTCTTTAAAAAGATGTGCCTTAAAGTGATACTCCACACTTTACAAAAAAAAAAAAAAAAAAAAACAAGTTTTTTTTGTTTATTTACCATTCATTTGTGTACTGTCTTAATAACTGACTAAATAACTACATTAAAATGATATGTGTAGCACCATACTTAAATGCATCAAATACTTTAAGATCATTATAGACTTATAGATTATAGTTTTAAAATGGAGTATATCAAAATCATTTCATTTAAACCAGGTGAGTTAATAGCATTTAATCAAAACTGCCAAACGTGTTTTTTAAATTCTATTTTGCATTCCCGGTCTCCACCTCTAGAATCAATTGGAATTTTGTTCAAGATGCCAAATGTATAATTACATGAACCTGTACGAATCAGAAGGTGTTTGAACAATGCATTACTCATATTTTTCTTTCTAATGTCTTATAGATGCTCATAAAATCATTGATTTAGTGCACGTTCAGTATTTCCTATATAAAAACTGAAGCATCCTGCACACACTGCTAGGTACATTATTCCTGAGGCTTTACAGTTTCCCAATGGACTTAATGATCAAGATGTTATTTTTAAAGATTTTTTGAAATGTTTGATCAGTTTGGATTTGAAGTAATTGAAATGCTCATTAAGTAAAATTCCCCCAGTATAGGAGTGCTTTTCAAGGAAGCTGAAAATTTAAATAATGTTATTGAAAATGATCTATTGATTGACCAGTTTGGAACAGTGTATAATAATGTTTTTCCACATGTAGATCATAAATGTAAATACAACATGGATAGAAAAAGTACGTAAGAAAATAGAAAGAAACTTAAACAATACAAAGAAAATGAGGCATATCCATATAAGGTGCACACAGCACATTTTGGAAATCTTACAATACACCAACAAGTGGTGGATGCATTTAATAAAGAAAAGGACAATATTTCTACCACCCATGACAACAGCAATGGCAGGATTTCTCAGAACTGAGGAGATCTGAGAGAACAATGGCACAGTCCACTCACCTCCTGGACTGAGGCCCCACCTTGGACCCCCAACCTCTAATGAATTACAATTATTGGAACAAATAAGGGAAGGAGAAATGGAAAAGAAAGGGCCCAAGATGGTAATTGTGCATGACATCAATGGCATTACAGCATCCTTTAATGGATACAACATTTATAATTACACACACATTGTTATCAGCCCATATCATTTTACTTTATTCTCTAGAGAGTTTAAATAAATCCCAGCACCACCCATTGATATAGCAGATTCACTGCCAGAAATTAAATTATTTACAAGAAAGTTGAATTTAGCATTTTATTTTAAAAATATGAGCAAAGAAGAGATTCCGCAATCTAATTCTAAACTTAAGAAAAAAGTATACTCAACCCCTACCCCTTGCATCCAACACTGCAGGGACTTGAAAAAGCTTGTGTTAACAATTATAAAAAGCTTGCAGTGGAACAAAAACGTAATAAGATAAAAAACAATTAAGTCTGGTGAGAAACATTTCAGATCAATTAGAATCATGAGACCAGATAAAGGAGGTGGGACAGTAATTGTTAACTTATTGCAATACTCTGCAGCCATAGGCAAGATGCTATATGATACTGAGACATATGTTACTGTATCTCAGAACAAAATTAATATTGCCCATCACAAAACTGATTTATTTTTGGACAAACTATTGCTAGAAGGAAGGATTAGCAAAGGAAACCACACTTTTTTAACAATCAAAAAATGACTGTTCCAACTTTCTTGGGTTCCTTAAAATCCATAAAGGCACCCACAATTTGAAATACAGAGTGATCGTTGCAGCCCATGGCTCTAAAACATATCCTCTTGCTACTTTTATTGACAAGAAATTAAAGTCATGGTTTAACACTAAATCCCATTTACTTAAAGATGTATTTAATTTTCTTGGTAGACTTACCCCTCAAATATGGTCTGAGAATATTGTTTTTTTAACCATAGATGTTGTGGACCTATTTACATGTATACCCAGGACAGCAGGAATTGAACTACTCCATGAAAGTCCTACTGAATGGTCATTTGTTTTAACTCAAGAAGTTAATTTATTGGAAGACCTAATGACCATTGTGCTAGATAATTGTTTGTTTGTTTGTGTCTTTTGGCTTTTCCCAGTTAGGGGTTACCACAGTGGAACTCCGGTCCGCTAATGATTGGTAGTGGATTTTTACGTACCAGGTTACCAGCCCTGATGCACAACCTTCAACGAAGGCACGCCCCATTCACGTATGCCTCCACACAGAAGACGCTCTAGCTGAGAATCAAATTGGACAACGTCTTGCTATGAGGTGACAATGCTACCGCAGCACCACCATTTATTTTGAGGTTGAGTTCTTCACGCAGATTAAAGAGGTATCCATGGGAGCAGTCTACGCATCTATGTATGCCACCTTGTCCTTCTGGCAGGAGAAAAATCTCATGTGTTTGATTCAATTTATTTTTTAAGCACTGTAGATTATACCTTTGGTACCTTGATGACATTTTTATAGTATGTGCAGGGCCGAAAGAGATCATTGACCATTTTGTACAATATTTGAATGATTCTACCTATTTCTAAAATTCACATGGAATTTTAACATACACACCATGAACTACCTTGCACCATGATTTGGTTTTAAATCTATAATTTATAAATAAAAACAACATTCAGTCATTCATACTTGAATTTTAATAATTTTCACCCAACTGGGCATAAGATAATTCTGGTTAAAGCACAATATATCAGTGTAGCCCGTAGGACTTCAGATAGGGAAGATCTTTTTAATGAATTTACAATATTAGAACATACTTTAGTACAAACAGGGTAATGATTTAACTTCATATGCAATTTCAGTAACCTGATATTGCAAGAATGAGCTACTAAATATAAACCATTATTGGGTGTAAGCACTATTACTGAATAGGACAACTTGAGTAAGATAATAATAATAATAATATTTTACACAAAGAATCACTCTTTATATTCAAAATGGCAGCTAATTTTAAACAAATCTTGTAAAGTAATGGCACACATCAAGCAGACATAGTAGCCAAAATGGGCACTAAATGGTGTAGAATAGATAAGCAATGTTCATAGATATTAGGGGACAAACAATTGACGTTGAACAATGGATTCATCAGAAGAATCAATCTTATTAGAGGTAACTGTAGAAATTCAGGAATAATAAACATAGTAGTGTGTACATGATACCTCAGTTTTTATATAGGAAAGACTGAACGTGAAGTAAATAAAATAATTTACAAGAACCTATATGACATTAGAAAGAAAAATACATGTAAAGCAGTATTCAAACACATTCTGAATTGCACAGGTTCATGTAATTATATATTTGGCATCGGACAAAATTCCAATTAATCCTAGAGGTGCTGACTGGGAAAGCAAAATAGAACTAAAAAAACTCTTTTGGCAATTTTGATTAAGTGCCATTAACCTGTGTGGTTTAAAAAGAATAATTTCAATATACTCAGTTTTAAAACTATGATGCATAAGTCTATAAAGATCTTAAAGTATTTGGTGAGTTTTAATATAGTACTACACATACTATTTTTATGTAGTGATTTGATCACTTATTATACAAATAAATGGTAAATAAAAAATATCTTTTGTAATTTTATAGTATCGCTTTAAGCCATACCTTTTTAAAGGAAAGGATTTATGTTTTTTTTCTAAATTCTGATGAAGTTCTAGTTCAGGAACAAAAGCTCTAAAACCCTTTTATATTGCTTGACACTGAGGCATGATAGCTCTGTATTTTCAGCAAAGAGATTACTTTATTACCATTTTTGGCTTCTAGGAGTGACTTTAGTGGTGTTTTTTTCTCTGTGGTTCTTAGTGTATGCTACACCACTCACTGTTTTCTGGTTTCAGAACACTGAGGTTTCACACTCCCTCAGAAAATACTGAATTGTTACAGAAGGTTTTTTTCAGAACCTTCATCAATTCCTTGTCTGTTTCAGAGGATGTGTGTCTCACTGCTTGCACATTTCATGATAATCAGTCACCTGTCCCTAAAAAGGCAGATAGGGCTGATTAAGTTCCTCAGTCTTTTACATTTTTAAACAATATTCCCAAAGCTGATCCAGCAGCTATAGCCTTAGTTGACTAGATGCTGCAAAGCACTTAGTTAATTCTAATCCTACTCTTTCTAATAAGGATGTGAAAAGTCTTGATAGGTATGGCAAAAAGTGTATACTAAGCACCTTTGATTTTCAGAAATTTAAATTGTCAGGCTCATATATTAAAGTTTATTCTGACATATTGTGAAAGTGTTAGAAATGTTTTATCTACAGTTTCTTCTTGTGAAGAAAAATCTGCTTTAAAT
Source organism: Protopterus annectens (assembly GCF_019279795.1). Classification (NCBI taxonomy): domain Eukaryota; kingdom Metazoa; phylum Chordata; order Ceratodontiformes; family Protopteridae; genus Protopterus; species Protopterus annectens. Next base: position 195,736,612 of record NC_056725.1, on the reverse strand, counting down.
AACTTAGTTTTGTTTGCAGTAGATGTATTGCTTAGTTGATGTTTCTTCCAGGCTATGGCCACTGGAACTGTTTTAAGGAGGTATGCTTGGCTGCATTCTTCAAATCTCACAAGTAATTTAAGCATGGGGTTTTAAATTCTCCCTTGGATAGAGATTTAGTGTTTGGCTCCTTGGCTGAAGAGATGATCAAAAATTGTGAGGAATGTTCAAGCTGATCCAGGGAATCTCTAAGATTTTTCAGCCTTCTGTTTCCAAATTGTCCAAGGGATTTCTTTCTCCTTACCCAATTTCTCAATTATCAAAAAAAAAAAAAAAACAGAATAAGCAGTTGCAACATAATTCAGATAAACAGTAATTTAATATGTGGCAAGCAATTTCCAAAAAGAAGTCCCAAACCTCCTAAAATCAAGACCACTCCATCAAGTCTGAATGACTATTCAAGAGACATCGTGACTCCCTCCCACCTTCGCCCTTTTACTCTTCCAAAAAATCTGAATCTTCATATTTCTTTTTGGCAACAGATTGTTTCAGACAAATAGGTTTTGAAAATCATTCATCAGGGTTATGGATGGCAGTGGGAGGAAATTCCTCCTTTCAAGGGCGATATTCCTTATCTTGCAGATTAGACTCTCTCTTTTTTTTCTACCTGTTCTTTATCACATGCTGTCCCAAGGAGAGCTAGAACTAGTTCGTCCCTCCTAGGTGGGGAAAGGGTTTTATTCAAAGATGTTCCTAGTCCCAAAGAAAGAAGGAATATGCTTGAGGACCAGTTCTGAATCATTCTTTTCCAGGTGTGTTTGTGATAGTGCTCCAATTCAGAATAATGTCACTTCATAACCCGTTGCCTCTTATTCCTCATTCAAGTTTCCTGGCAATACTAGACGTAAAATATGCTTGTCAGCACATTCCTGTTCATCCCTACTTGAGGTGTTTCTTAAGGTTTTGTATATTTGGATCACATTATTAGTTTTCTGCCTTACCCTTTGGACTATCCACTGTACCAAGAGTGTTCATAAAGTGTCTAGCATTAAAGCTCATTGCAGGCTACAGAGTATCCCATTTTTTTTGTATTTGGATGACTTGCTTATCTTTCCAGAGTCTTTTTCAAAATGTCAGGAATCTCTCTCTTGGGTGAGGCATCTCTTGTTCAAGTGTGGATTCCAAGAGCACATTCAAAAGACTTTCTTGACTCCCTCACACAGGAATGTGCTCCCAGTATGTCATCTAGACATTTCAGTTCAATGAGATTTTCTTCCACAGGAAAACATAGATCTTTACTTAGATCTAATTCTAATGTTTTCCACTGAGACTTTAGTCACTGCAAGGGAATACCTCAGAATTTTGGGTCTTATGGCATCTATGATTCTCATGATACCCCTGGCAAGACTCCACATGAGAAAGATACAGTGATACCTGAAATATCTTTCGTCCCAGCATCAACACCCTTTATATTTTCAGATTCCAGTACTGGGGCTTGTCAGAAGAAAAATCAATCACTTGGTGAAGACAACAGGTATCTAAAATCAAGGTCTCCCTTTCTCCTTCCCTGCTCCAAAGCAGTCACTCACCACAAATGCTTCAGACTTTGCATGGGGAGCAGTTTCAGGAGAGATAAAAGTGCAGGGGTTGTGGGACACCAAGAAGGGATGCAAGTACATAAATATCAAGGAGATGTTTGCCCTGATCAAGGCACTCAGTTCTCTCAACCATCTTTGCTCCCTTGGACTTCAAGTAGTTACAGGCAATACCACAGTGATGTGGTACATCAACAATCAAGGGTGAAACAGGTTGTATCCCCTTTGCAGACTAACCATATTAGTCTGGCATATAGCTTTACAGTAGTATCACACTCTACAGGAATCCTACATTCTATCAGAGCAAAATTGTGTGGCAGACCAGCTGAGTAGGACAATGGCAGACCTCATGAATGGAAACTAGATCCCTTGGTCTTCCAAGCATTGATCCATCTGTGGGAAGTTCCTCAAGTAAACATATTTGCCTCCCCTCTGAACAATCAGCTGGCAAATTTCTGTTCCAGGACTCCATGCAAGAAGTCCTGGAAAATAGATATATTTTGTTTTCTTTTCTTTGGACAGGAATGTTCCTGTATGCCTTTCCACCCTTTCCACAAATATCCAGGGTATTTCTGAAGACTGGGAAGGAATCCTCTAAGATTATTGTGGTGATTCCCTTCTGGCCCAGGCAACTGTGTTTCTTCTTTCTTTTGGAAATGACAATTACCACAAGCTTCCTCAGAGCATGAATCTACTCAGACAAGATCAGAAGCATTTGATACATCCTGACATCAATTATCTTCAACTGACTGCTGGACGATAGTGTCTTAATTCATTTTAGGCCCTATTTTCTGAGGATGTGTAGCAGATACTACTGGAGACAAGATCACCTGCTACTAAAAAGTCATATATTTGCAAATGGAAAAGGTTTTCTAGTTGGTGCCAAAAATATAATCAGCTCTCATTCAGGGATAATTGTTATCAAGTTTTAAAACATTTCTGTGAGTTATTATCCTATGCCCTTTCTTATTCCTCTATCAAGGGTCATTTATTGACCATTTCAGCATGTCTGTCCTATTTCAAGGCAGTTGCATGTCAAAATATTCTAGAAAGGGGTTTTGCATAAGAGGCCTCCTAGCAAGCCTTTCTTGTGACCTTACTTTTGTGTTAGAGAAACTAACAACTGTTCCATTTGAACCAACTAATCTGGCTGAATTCAGGTTCTTAACATGGGAAACAGTTTTACTGATTGCTCTAACCTCTGCACAAAGGATTACTGAGTTGCAAGCTCTTGTTGTGAGTCAATCCTACCTCATTTTCCACAATGACAGGTTTTCTTTGAGAGATATGTTTTCTTTTATGTCTAAAGTGGTGTCTGAATTTACTTTAAGTCAGACTATACATCTCCCTGTATTCTTTTCTGAATCTAAAAAGTGTGGGAGAAATGATATTCCATATCTTGGATGTCCACAGACAACTCAGGTACTACCTTGACAGAATTCAAATTTTCAGAGCTTTGGATAATTTTTTTTATTTCTTGTGAAGGTAAGAAAAAGTGACAGCCTGTTTCAAGACAGCCTATTTCCAAATGCTTACCTAATGCTATTGCCTTTTGTTATACTTACAGTGACAAATCTATTTCAGTCAGGATCATGGTCCACTCTACAAGGACCTTGGCTTCTTCTATGGCTTTTTGAAAGGGTTGCATTCTAGAAATATTCTAGAAGTTGATACTTGGTTCTCTCTACATACTTTTTACAAAGCATTGTAAGCTATATTCTTTCTCTAGATCAATTCACCTCCCAAATATTATTAGCTGTGCCAATTTACCCATATAGCTAAAGCTACTACAGCAATGATCAATACGAAGAACATAGCACATCTTGTAAGATGAACTTACCATAATAATAACTTTGCACTTTCTGCACAACAATTTTATCTGCAACCACAACACTCAGAGTCTCTGTCTGCAACTGTTGATCATCCCATTCATAGTTTATATGTGAAAGAACTGTGTTAACTCTGGTTGCTATCCTCCTAGAACTGTGATTATGACATATCTACCTTGTACAGATATTCACATTGTTTTCTATAAAGTTTCTATCTTGCCCATTCTTTAGATGTGCTTTAAACAGGAAGTTTTGGACTGTTCATTGTAAGGGTCTGTGACCTGCTTCTAGCTGAACTTCCTTACACAGAAAGATTTGTGGAATGTCTCACATGAATACATGTACCAGCTGTTTCCTTTTTGTGTGGGTGTATCTCTTTATTGCACTGCGTTATGCTATTCTCGTAAGCAACTGGCATAATTTCTTACAGAATCACAGCTTCTATACAATTCTGCCTAACATATACACAATAGGTTTATTTGTGTCATAGTATTTTAATGCTGGGCCATTGGTACGCATTTTATAACCATTTCAATGCTTGTATCTTGCCAATAGCTCTATTTCCATGCTAGATATTGCTCTAAGAGGTATCTTAGTGGCATCAGTATCTCAAAACATTATGTAGAAATTTTCAATATTTCTGTATCTTTCTGTAAAACCTCTGCAATGCTTGCTTGTCTTCTGGATTTAGCATTTGTACAATTTCAGGTTTCAAACTCTCTAACATTAAAATGTAATCCATGTATTCCAGACTTGTTACAATTATTTTATATTTGATTGCACTTACTTGAATTATTTTGTCTTAATCTCTTGTATCAGTCATTGGCCATGCTCTTCTCTTGTCTGATCTCACAATAATTGAGTTATTTATGTTTTCATAATTTCCCACCTTTCAGTGACTTTGGACAACATCTCTTTTCAATTTCATCGGTGCTGACAAAATCTTTAACAGATATGTAAGAATTTAGTGTCGTCTAATTGTAAACTAATGGTAGACTATTTTGAAGCTTGCTTTGCACAGTTTTATTTTTACTGTTGTATATGTAATACTTAAGCAATAACCCACAGCTGGGTGTGGGTAATGCTGGATTTACCCATGGTTGGTGTGGTTTGGTCACGAGGGCGAAGCCCAAGTGGCCAAACAAAGACACCCATGGGTAAATACAGTATCACCCACACCCAAAAGTGGGTTATTGCTATTATACAATGATATTATTTAAGAAAAAAAAATTTTCTTAAATAATGGCATTGTATAATGCCTCCATGCTGCCATTCCGCAGCTGTCTGGTATTCTGCAACAGTTCTGATGTACTGCACATGCGTATGCTTACGCAGTACATCAGAGCTGTGGGTGGAAGCAACGGAGAAAGCAAGATCTCCGTTGTTTTTTACAAAGTGTCTTGCTATGTTAAAGGAGTTTAACATAGCAAGACAGCTTTTAAAAAAGCAATGGAGAATCTCCGTTGCTTTTTTTAAAGCTGTCTCGCTATGTTAAACCCATTTAACATAGCGAGACAGTTTTAAAAAAAGCAACAGAGAAAGGAAGATCTCCATTACTTTTTTTAAAGCTATCTCGCTATGTTAAACTCCTTTAACATAGCGAGACAGTTTCTAAAAAGCAATGGAGATCTTGCATTCTCCGTTGCTGTAAAAAAAAAAAAAAAAAAAAGACTTACCCCGGGATTCATTAAGCTTGAGCCAGGCGCAGGCATAGCGTAGGTGGTATAACACCAAATATGGCCGCCGAGCGATTCAGGTACGATCCAATTCCACGTGCACTACCGGCGTACGCCAGAACTGCACAGCCCCCGGCGTAGGTATCCTAATCACCCCATGTGCAGTGTTGCACCATGCAAATGAAGGTATATAGTGATTCATGAAGTGGTGCAGGTGTAGCGTAAGCCCACGGAAATGTAAACCAAAAAACATGGTTTACATTTTCCCAAACAGAACATCAGAGCTATGGAAGAGGGCCAGACCCAGGTATCACAACGTTAACATATGCCAATGGTGAAATACACAGCCAATGGCATAAGAAAATATGCACAACACATAAGTAACAACATTTAATGTCATGTCCACAGTAACGCACAGCACAACCGCAGGGCATGTGTGCGGAAGCTGTAACATAAAGAAATTATATAAAAATGTCATAAAATCGCAATGTAATAGAAATCAGGTTTACAGCATAATACACAATGGTAGGCATGGAACACCACAACCAAGGTGCAAGGGTTGCTAAGGGCCTGCGATAGTGTTTGGCGCGGTAACTATGAATTAGTAGTCAATGCCATGCAAATGAGGCAGATAATACTGAATCGCAAATTTCCCGCCGGATGAAGGTTGTACCATACGGCGCAGCGGTATAACACCGAGGAGTGGCTCAGAGGAGATACATGACATCAGCAGAGGGGTGTACCACCGTAGCAGTAAGCACATTGGAGCAATGCAAATCTGGCCTGTCCATTGCTAAGCAAAGCTGCAGGACAGGGGTGGGGAGGAAGGTATAGAATCATTTAGCTGAGAGCACACATGGTGCCCAAAAGTGCATGTGTACGAGGATGAAAACGTGCCCAAAACCCAGTAATTGGACGCACGCGCCGCAAACAATAGCAGAAACAGGAAGGTCAGGGGAAGAAAAGAAGGAAATGTGGAAGTAGGGTAATTGGAGTACTAATGAGCAATCAACACTAATCAACCCACGAAGGCCAATCGACGGCAGCTGACAAGTCTGCTTGCAGAAACCTGCAAAACAGGATAGGGGAGGCATTGGAATGCAAAGAAAGGAGGGGAAGTATTGGATTGCAAAGATAGGAGACCTGACACAGAAGAGCAAAGCAAACCGACAGCAGACCGGCAGTAGCACACATAACGCAAGATACGCCAGGTCCAGGAAAGTACAAATGAAAGTATGCTGCAGGATGCATGCCAAAAAAATGGTAGGTGCAACGTGCAGAAATGTAAAGGGAAGGTCAAGAGGTAATCCACGGCAAGCAAATGTAATTCAACACCAAAGGCACCACAATAGTAGTTCCGGCAGTAAAACACATATGACATCATCGGTGTTCACAGCACAATAGTATAAAGTGTGAAAGCACCCAACAAACACCTGTGTATTCCCAAACACCGCACCATAGGTGTAAACACACGGGGAACTTTTAAAATGTACATTTTGGGAGCTGCCATAGCTGTGATTCATCAGCAAGTGTTAGAGACTGACGGTGTTGTGGAGGATGATGCCGACAACCACCGCAGGCCTCGGAGGAGAAGGAGAGTGTTCAGACCAAGGGTAACCTACCAGGGGCTACATGACCTGGAGATAGTAGAGCATTACAGGGTGGACAGGGACATCTTACAGCAAATAGTGGAGCTGTGCCGGCCACGCCTGAGAACCAGAAACAACAGAGGGGAACCCATCCCAGTGGACACGAAGGTATGTGTAAGACTGCGAATACTGGCCACAGGTACCTTTCAAAGGCCAATTGGAGATATAATGGGTATCTCACAGGCATCAGCATCCAGGGTACTACACCAGTTCCTGGATGCCATGTTACCACATGCCAATGAGCAGATATACTTCCCCAGAACTCAGGAGGAGTTGGCCAGCAATATGCGCCACTTGCACCGTGTGGCACACTACCCGGAGGTACTGGGTGCGATAGACTGCACGCACATACAAATCAAGTCACCACCCGGTGAGCAGGGTAGGTGCTGCATAAACCGCAAGGGATTACACTCCATCAACTGCCAGGTCATGTGCAATGCCCAGGGCATTATCATGGATGTGTGTGCTGGCAGCCCTGGAAGCTACCATGACTCCCATACCTGGCATGCCTCACAGCTGTATCAGGTATTTGTCAGGGGGGACATCCCACATGGCCATCTTGTGGGGGATGCTGGCTATGCACTGGAGCTGTGGATGATGACTCCCATCAGAAATGCACACACACCCATGCAAGAACGCCATAATGAGGCACACGCACAAACCAGAATCATCATAGAGCGTGTGCTCGGGATGCTGAAATCATGGTTCCAGTGCTTGGATACATCTGGTGGAGCCTTGCAGTACTCTCCAGGCATGTGTGCCCACATCGTCATAGTATGTGCCATGCTACATAATATGATCCTGCGGAAACAGCTGCAGCAGGGACAAAATGGTGAAGGCCCTCATAGCCCACTGCAATTGCCAAGGCCATTACAGGCACAGGGGGATTCAGACCATGAACACACTGTGCCAGCCCCAGTAGGCAGACGGAGGCGTGCCCAATATGCCTACGCCTTGGCAAAGAGGGAACGTATAGCACATACTCTGACAGTGTAGGCCCATACAGACTGACACCTCTCCACCTGCACACACAGTAAAATGGATGGCACACAAACATGACCACCTGTAAATTGTAATGTATAGGTGGCCCAATGTGTGACTCCTACATAGGCAGCCCTCAAACATTGTAAACACAACAGCCAGTGGAACACGGAATGCCAACACCTGAACAGTACATGAGCCTTACAGCATATGGTGGTGCTGTGTGCCTGTCACGTTCCCGCCAGATATATATATATATATATATATATATATATATATATATATATATATATATATATGTACACATATGCATATATATAATACAGATAGAAAGGGCAATAGAGGGATATATGGTGATATAGATGGATTCAGCGATATCTGCAAATATAATAGATAGTTCAATGACATTCATAACACCTTGGAGGTACAAATAAATAGGATACCGCCAACCATGGAATGTGTAACATACCGACATGCATAACCACGAGGCTGAAAGACCGATAGAACACAGTACCGGAACAGTACATCCGCGAGTAATAGTATGATGATATGAAGGGACAGTTAGTCACCGCTGCCGGTGTTGCGGTCCACGTAGGTACTGTGTTCAACTGTGTCTGTGAGTGCCGTAGTCTGTGTAAGTGTGCGTTGAGGGTGCCGTGTGCGTCTCTGTGTGACTGTAATGTGTGTGTGTGTCCGCAACATGTGTTTGTTAGTGCCAAGTCAGAGGCAGATCAGTACGGTAGGTGTGGGTATAGCTAGCCGTAGGCATATGGTTACTACCTGTCCCACAGTAGAAGGGACAGCCCCACACTGGGCAGGTGAGTCCTGACATAAAACAGTACAAAGGACAAATGTCCGAGATGGTAGGACATAAATATGTCCCATATATAATGTAACAGTCGTATTTAATAGTTATGCCTGTATGTAAGAAATGCAAATGTTACATGCAATATGATAAATAGCCAAAGTCACACAACAATAGGTATGTAGTGAGGATAAAAGTATGTGCTAATCTGTGTACTGACCGTGGCTATGTGTTGGCCTGTAGACACCGCTGTGTGTCCCGCAAGTGTTCAACAATGACCATATAAAAAGGTGGCAACCCATGGCAAACAGGCTCTTTTAACAACACAACCACAATGACTGCAAATATGTGGGAAAGAAATACAAGGGATAGCTGTCACTTACACATATCCCTTGATATATCGCTGCAATTACAGAGGTATACAAGTAGCAAGCTCACCTGCAGATGATATAGAAACCAATTAACAACGGCCCAACGTACAATCCCGTAACATAAGTCTACTAACTGTTAGCTCTCTAATTAGGGACGGAGCCCACACACACATATATTCGGATTATTTAGAAATGCAAGGCCCACACACCTGTATATGCTACGTACACCCACCGACATCCCCCGCACTAGAAATTAAAGCAATACAGAATGTAATAGCAGCACAAACATCCAGTCAGTCAATTACATCTGCAGAACCCTAAACATACCGTGTGAGAGACACAATTAAAGGCGTCATGCAAAATTGTAGGCATTGTATAATGGAACAAACAGCCATGTTACAGGTTTTGTTTGCAATACTCCGTTATCAGACGTTGGGATGACAGGTACACCCACATGTTGAACCAAATACTCTACCTGTCACACACAATCCACAGGGGCATGAATCCAAACTATACTTGTCTCCATGCATAGCAGTTGCAGTTACACATAACAAAACACAATACAGACTGTCTCCCTGAAGGTAGGGCAAATAGGCAACGCCCAAGTGGAGAATCCAATTATACCCCACTGTTGCAGCGTAATTGGCGAATGGAGTAGCTGCACAGCTGATATGCAAGTAATTAGTCACTCAGGAACACCAATTGGCGGGATGAATCCACATGTTACAGGTATCGACGTATATAAGGATGACTTGCCAGACATTCAAACCGTATGCTCATACCGAATACCAGTTGAAACACTGTGAGAGAGATAGAAACAAAATGCCGTAATGACAACAAGGTATGTAGAACGCCCGATATGTAAGGTTATGTATAGCATGATCTGTATTAATTAGTTTTACTGTATGTATAGCCTGGTTTGCATTAATTAAACGTGTCTGCAATGCATAAAGTGGGGAAAGGTATTTATGTAGTGATGTCTTGCTGAGCATACTAACGCTTGTAGAAACTGTGTGTCCATCAGTGGGACACAAGGTACACAGCACAGACACCACAAGGGATGCTACATGAAGGCGTTAAACAGAACAATACCATACAACCCGCCGTCAGTGGTAGGGTATGTCCAATAGGGACGTGCCATAGCAGGGGATAGTATATGTTGATATACTGTCACAGCATGCATGTGTATGGGCATATAACGTCAATGACATATGTAAGGTGGTCCCGCTGTGCAAGAATGCTTTGCATTATGGGATACTATGTGAAATATGTATAATGTATAGTATTATAGGTAGATATGACAGATATTCTGCACAGCATAACAGGCATATAATGCATACCACAGGTATCGTCTATTGGTATGTACAATAACAGGATACATATGGCTTGTAGGTATGGGACATTGTAATAGCATGATAGCTAATCTAAATGGAAGGGCTACCAAGTAACCATGCACAAAGGACATGTAATAGCTTCACAGGTGCATAGTGGGGTACTATGCAGTCTGGCAAGTCCATGTGTAAGCACAACTACAGTGTTCACACTAGTGGCACCTCTCTAGGGTAGTGTCCTGTGAACAGCAGAGCCAGGTGTCACCTGTGCCTCTGCACAGTACAGCCACTGCAGTGATCCCAGGCCTACATGTGTCTCCCAACCACCAAGGGAAGTATCACATGAACAGTGCTACTGAGTGTCCCTGCGTGATGTACATAGGAATTATGTTCCAAAGCATGGTGAGTGTCCGGTTTGGGAATGTAACCCACAAGCACATCCCACTCATTGTGGCGTGTGTGCACATATCCATGAGCATATTGTTCACAGTGGCCTCTGCTTATGTCACGTATGAGGAGTATATCCATTAATAATGTTGTGGACACGGGCCCTGTCTGATCAGCAGAGGTCACCCCTGAGTATGTAGTATGCAAATGTGTACAGATGTGGTGTCTGTAGTGCAGCCGCATATTTAAACTGTCGGAGCTCAGTAAACGTCATGGCGTGTTAATGTTGTGGCATGTAAAGCAGTAGCTGTTGTGTAAGGTACACCCTAAATGGGGTGGTGTACCCTTGAATGTGTGTAGATGTCTTGAGTTCAGAGGTACAATGGGTGCCTATGTACCAGCTACACAACCAGTACAGATAGGTGTGGCCACATAGAAGGATATCCACGCCACAGTGACAATACGGTAACTACAGGAGTGGGTGCAACATATGTGTGTACTGCAAACATGTACAATGTGATATGTATGTAGGGGAACAACCATCCATGTGATAGTCAGTGGGTGAATGGTGTAATGCAAAGGTGATGTGCATGCACCTTGTGTCATGCAGGTTGATGCCATGATAGTCATATTATGTATCTGTCACAGCGACACCCGTATGGTTGGAGTCAGTATCAGCTGGTGGAGCAATCATGGTGCTTGGTATGCAGGGGTTTGAAAGCTAGGCAGGGAAAGTCCCCTGTGCTAGCCTGTTCCACTGGGAAGCATATACTGAACATGAGGGGCCCTATGACTGAGGACCTTGGTATGCCAAATGTACCTGACATGTAGTAGGTACTATGGTATGCTGGCCTCACTGTGTGTCCTGCCCATGAGCCACATAGCATAACATCCTGAGACACAGGGTACGATGTGCAGGTGGATGTGTATGTTGTCAATACCAGAATGGGGTATGGTGCTGAAAGGCAATGAGAGGACAATGTAGGATGTGTGGACTCCCGTACCATCAGCAACTGCCCTGGTAACTGTATGAAAGGAGTCCACCATGTGTAGGGGTCATGCTCTGGCCCTAACAAGCCCAACCTGGGTGGCAGCAAAGGACAGGAGCACAACAATGTCTCTGTGAATAACGTCCTTGATGATGTGCCCCATAGCCATGCAGAACATTCCAGTCAGGTGTGTAGGACTATAGTCCCACTCGTGCATTGTGGTGCCACTTGTGTGTAGTGTGATAAATGCTGCTGTGTGCCATTCAGGGGCTACAATGTCTGAAACAAGGCTATTACTGAATATGGTGGCCTAGTGGGGAGACATGTAATTCAGAGGTTGGTGGACATCACAGCCTGGGACGTTGGAAGGTGATATGGGGCCAGTGTCCCAGGATATATAGAGTGTAGGTCAGTACTGTGTAGGTGTGACCACAGGGACAACACAATGTTCATGTATGGATTGCGGCCCTGTAGTGAGTGAGAGGGTGTAATGTCAGCATTGAATCCATCCTCCAGCATGTTGCCAACAACACCTGGGTCTGCAATGTTCCTGAGTGACTGTTGTATGTGACAGCAGATGTGGGTGTTGCCATCGACTACTGACATACCACCATAATGCCTGGTGGTACACCCCGGAACGTGTGGCAGTCATGTTTACATAGCTAGTCTTGGAGTATGTGATGAGGGACCCTGTGGCCCCACCACGGCTGTCCAGTGAGCCACCCCACACATGGGAATGTACAGCACTGTGCAACAGCCTAGACCTGTTGTTGTACATCATATGTCCATGGAACATGACCACCAGAGTGGCGTCTGTTATCTGGTGTGTACCATCATGTCTCTGTGTGGAATAGCATGATCCATGCAGTTGTGTACATGCTAATGAAGTGCACTTTGGTATGTGTCAGCATTTGTATGTGCATTGTCCATCTGCACGGGTGTCATGATGTTAACAACCGCTGTCAGCAGACGTCTGTAGTAGGTGTTGTAGTACTCATGTACTGTGTATGCTGTGATGGGTGTGGTGCCAGGATGTGGCTAACAAGGTTGATTAGCATATGTTCGGAATCCACCAATGAGGGGATAACCCCAGGTGTGTAACACCAGTCACATGGTGGTAGTGTTCATGCCAAGGGTAATGTAGGTCTTTGAGGTGGTGTGTATGGGTTGATCCAGCAGAGCGGAGGGTATGACTCATGGATGTGCCAGTACATGAGTGGCTATCCCAGTGAAGTATGGGGTAGTGTTAGTCACACATCAGTAGTAGCTGTCTGAGGCCCACTGTCCAATATACCAACATAGAAGGTATGTTACCCGTGGGGTATGATGTTGACTCTGTCGCTTGTTACAATATGTATAGCGGTCCCAGACACAGTTAGTTACACATGGAGCACCTCTGATGCATTGTGCTAAGTAACTTGCCAGGATGTGTGCAAAACATAGTGGGATATGGGAACCCCTCAGCTGTGGGTGTGCCGGTCCAGGTATGTGCCTGAAAGGTATGGTCTGTCTATAACCTGTCATTGCAGGTGTGCTCTGCAGAGCCTAGAGGCAGGTCCCAGTCACTGCAGAGATGTTTGAGTGGTGCATTATAAGGTGTGCCTTGCCTGCGTGCGTCACAGAGGAAGATGCAAGCATTGTGTCACATGACCCCATTTCGTGCCTGCCAGTTCCTGTCCTGCCGGTGACAGTTATTGGAAACTGTGCAAGACAGGCAGTATAGAAGCAGCTAGAGCCTTACATGTGAGCTGTACTCCCAGGGCTGACAGGTGCAAGTCATCTGTGCCACAGCATTGTGTTTGACCAGGTCAGTCAAAGCGGACAGATACCAGATGCCTGTGGAATGACAATAGGAGCATAGGCAACTGTTGAAGTGACACAGTCGGTTGTTGTACAGTGATATCGTGTCCGGACGAATGCAACATGCTCCCCAGGGCTTGGCCCACACCCTCAGGGCTATAAGACTGGTGAGCTATTGCATGTCCCTGCACACGTAGTCTGTGAAGTGGCATCACAGGGCAGTCACACTAACATGGAGAATGACAGTCATATCATACCTGGTGAGGTGTGGCATGGGTGCATAGATTATGTTGCAGAAGCAGTTACCCGACAGCAAGATGTAAGCGACTAACGCCTAGTGTAACCTGCTGTGTGGAACTGCAGTGTGACTCCCTACAGAGTCATCTATGACTGGTGTGTTGTGAATGTTATAACTCACTATTGGCTGTATGTGATGGGCACACATGAGTCTGTGGGCTATAAGCTGGTGATGTTGTCTTCCATGATGGGGGCTACCTCTGGTGCCTACAGTGAGTATGGAGACGTACTGCACAAGTTGTCCTCGTAGGTGTGGCCAGTGGTGTAGATCATGTGAGACTATGTGATGGGTGGGGTGTGTTACGAATGTTACACATCCCCAAATGACTGTCAGGTGCAGTCAGGGTTGGTGACAGTATTACCCCCAGCCATAGCTGTCAACCTCCTGTCCCCAAACTGAGGAACATTAGCCCTCATACTGTGTGACAAATGGGCAAAACGTGGAACACTTACAACTGCCTTACTAACAGCTTCAACTAGGAAGGGCATATGATGGCTAAAATAGGCTGGTTGTATGTATAAAAAAGATATTCTAATGAATTAATATGATTCCCATCTATTTAGCCATGGCTAGCAGGTAAACAATTTCCAACAATGAATGTGTGACAGACCCTTCCAATGTGGAACCTTGAGGAACATGCACCTTTTAGAACCCCAAATGAGGTACGTTCCTCGTAATGAGGTACACCTGAGAGCTATGCCCCCAGCACGGCTGCAGAAGTGCATCCCCCACAGGCTGCAGTGCCGTATGTTGGGAGGTGAGCATTGAATGTGTACATGAGACAATTGCTCTATTGCCACATGTACGACATATCCCTCATATAGACAGGCAGTAGCACTGGTACGTGACAGTTGGACATGCCTGTATATACAACCATGTCCCACAGGATATGTGCGTTATGTGTGTAGAACAGCTGACATAAGCAAGCTGGGAAGTGTAGGACAGCCAGTGTACCTGTGGGAAATGGTGTGGAATGGGTGCTATAGTAATCAGTAGCTCATGACATGCTCACAAGTTCTGAACAAGTGCCTAGCATGACCATACAATACAGATACAATACAGATAGGGTGTTGGATAATATCAACCCACAAGTGGTGATGACAGTCATTTAGGGTGGCACCGCACTATAACCCTGCTGAGTATGGTGTGCATGTCCATGAACCATTAGCACTGTAGATGTTAGCAGTACAGATGTACAAGACAGCACGGATATTTGATTACAAATAACTTTGCATGTCACAGGAGTGTTCCACCAGTGGCCTGTTGACAGACTCACAACTACAAAAGGAGCAACAGTGACATGTGCACAGCACACCAGTGCCAGCTACAGTAGAACAGGGTTAATGTGTTGTACCCCACCCTCATTGTAGCGCATACCACACAGACAAATGTTAGGCATCTGTGTATGTAAGGCTGTGAATGTCCATGACCTATCAGTATAGCTGTGTCAGTGTTATGAACAACATACAGAATGGGCTGTGTGGGTGAGGTGTGTGACATATGTGCACAGTCTGATGGATGATACAAGCAATGTCACTGCTAGGTGAACATCCCTGTACCCATAAATTACTAGCTAGGCTGTGGTCAACATTATGGACACTGTGTAAGGGATGGTGCTGTGCAGTGCACCCCCAGACTTGGTGACGTCTCCAGGCCCCTTAGGTAGTCATATGAGGTACCCATGTCATGTCAGGGTGCCATCCATGAGCACGGAGATCACTGGACAGGCATATACAGCACTGTGGTGACCAATATTGGATCACATACCACCTTTAAGGGGTAATGGCTATGCATGGATGTGCGATACCAGCCTTCACAATCCTCACCTCCACTCTGCAGCATGATGCTACATGTCCATATCCTGATCTATAAGACATATGTCATGGACAGCCACCGTCCTAATACTAGGATCGCCACAGGCTGGACAGATCCCTGTGCCATATATGTGACATACTCCTGCCATACCATGCAACCCTGTCCATCAAAGCTGCACATGTCATCCCAGTCATACATGGTGTGATAGCCACATGGTAGATGCACTATCAACTGACTGGATCAGTAATGTGGCACTGATGCACCTTGCGGTGGCAGAATGGCTGTCTGTTACAGCTTGAAAACCGTGCCCACACATGCTATGGTTGATAACCATTCCTGCGAATGTCGTCTGACTAGCCATTGTCCCATGTCTATCACATGTGCAATACAGGCGATCCGTGGCAGGATGTTGAACAGTTGTACAGTGCTGTGTAGATGTATATGGCAAAACACATGCATGTACAGGTGTCCATGCGTATGTGTGCATTGTCACTGCTCAAGTCCATTACAGCTGTGTCTGTGTTGATATGTGACATATACACAGCATCCAGGTCAACAGCAGTACCGTGGACACATCCAGGCATGTGCAGATAGGTAAGAACACAAGTGCAGGCAAATAGACATGCCCACAGCAAGACAGCATTTACATGGAGTATGAACACTGTAATGAGGTGACACACATATATGGTGATGATATCCAATGCATAATGGGTGTGACATGTGTGACACAAACACGTCAGTCATGTCAGTGTCATGATGCTTTGCAAAGATAACTGTGCAGATGTAGTAGATGTCATAGAAATGTATGTGCAGCAGTATCTCTGTACATCTCTGAAACTGTGACCTGTCACCATCATTATGTCTTACAGATAATGCCCCGTACACGCCTCCCAGCATACACCCGCCAGGAGGATGATGGCCTCATCCCACAGCTCCATGACAACTATGACTTGTTGTTCAGCCATGTGCCACAGCATGCCCAGCAGTGGGATGACTTGCGGCAGGATCTACGCAGGAGGGTGAACGATGTGGGTGGCCATAACCGCACCTACCAGCAGGTGCGCAGACACTGCACAGACTTGATACAACATGCAAAACAGCGTGCCACTGCAATCACCAGGGAACAAGGTGGAACAGGTGGTGGGCCACAAACCCAGCCCCCACTCACACACACCGAGGAGCTACTGGCCAGTCTGGGGACACCCAGGGAACAGCATCCAGGAACACTAGCTGCCATCGTGGAGGTGGGTGTCTCCCAACCAATGAGCCTGGAGTTGCCTGGTAAGTCAGTACTGCACATATGGCTATTATAACCCAAACAACATATGCAAGGTATGTGGACACACATGCTGCATACTACAGTATGCTACATTGTGTATGCACACATGTGCATACTATATGCTATTACACAGGTGAATGTGTTCACATGCACAGTGCAACCTTTGGCTGTCATACAGTCATGGATAATGTTCATACTGGTGTGTCACCCCTATACAGGTACCTCTGGCGTGCCGCACAGACATGAGTCCGTTGCAGGTGAGACTGTCATCAGTATCAGGCATGTTACAGTGTAGATCTATTTGCCTTGTGGCCAGTTAACACTAGCACACCTGATGTTTGTTCCAGTCACAATATGCAGGTCGCATGGCCCTTCATTCACACAGGCCACCCATGTGCAATATATACAAATGTAAGGATACACCGACTTGAAACCACAGTACTTTTCATTGCGACATGTGTGGTCAGCTGTGCATACAATGGTAGAGGTGTTCTACAATGGAGGCATATGTAGTATGCATTGGAATAACATGTGTGGTATGCACACAGTACCACACAGTGAGCTGTGATATGGGCAGCCCACAGGTGTCACCATTGTGTCATATGCCCCTGCATTGGGTGCACACATTGTGATATGCCACCTGACATGTCCCAGACATGTAGTGTTCTGTCTGCAATATTGTCACACTATCGCATGACCTATACCTCACATACCAAACATACAACCCGTTGTCTGCATAGCCCTGTGGATTGTGACATATCTGACATCTATGGGTGTATGTCATATGGGACAACACATACATGTGAGATAGATGCCCATCACACACAATTGGCCAACACATGTGCACACACGGCTATGGGGGATGGCCAGAGACATGTAGCCACAGAGTACTTGGGATGTGTATACACCCTGTTGCACATTGTCAACACATGGTCCAATTATAGCCTTAGTTGACCGATTATACAGTTGATGTGGTACACTGGACAACCTAAAAGCCTGTGCACAGCTACTGGAGGTGTCACTGAAGTCTACCATATACGATCTGTTGAACATCACGACTGTGTTGCAGTTATGGCTATGCAATGTGTACATATTATGCATTCTACAGCAACATAGATGCCTCATGATGCCATGCAATGGCACAGTGTCTGTACTTCACACTGTATAGCAATGTAGACGGCTCACACTACCCTCCCATGCTCATGCACATTTGCTAAACATGCATTCTATCTGTAGGGCATACACACAACACTGCAATGTGAAGCCCATTATGATGCTGTGCATGTGTCAGGACACCATTGTGTCAGACATGTATGCATGTTAATGCACATGTCAGCAGATTACATGTCAAGGTAATGTCAGCCATGTGTACTGTTATCCTGTTCTGGGCCACATGGTGTATCACAGGGAAGCATGCATACTATCATGATTGTGTAAACTGCATGGCTACTGATATGACACCTGCTTGCTGTAGTGTGCACCCCAGGGAGGTATGCTTACTAACACTATTAATGTCTGAGCTGCATGCCCTCTGCTGTATCGCAGGCATGCTGCATGCCATCTGACAAATCACATGCATGGTGTGTCTGTGTGTGTCTGTGTTTGTGTGTGTGTCTGTGTTTGTGTGTGTGTGTCTGTGTGTGTGTGTGTGTGTCTGTGTTTGTGTGTGTGTGTGTGTGTGTGTGTGTGTGTGTGTGTCTGTGTTTGTGTGTGTGTGTGTGTCTGTGTGTGTGTGTGTGTGTGTGTGTGTGTGTGTGTGTGTGTGTGTGTGTGTGTGTGTGTGTGTGTGTGTGTGTGTGTGTGTGTCTGTGTTTGTGAGTGTGTGTGTGTGTGTCTGTGTTCGTGTGTGTGCATGTCTGTGTGTGTGTGTGTGTGTCTGTGTCTATTGTACTTTACAGTATTTCTTTGCATTCACAGGTGATGTAGGTGCGTTACCCTCCTGCGGTCCATCTGATGTTAGTGTCCCCACAGATACTAGCGGTGATAAACATATGCATGAGGTACAGGCAGGGTTGTCAGGGGCTGAATCTGTGCCAATGGTTACCATCCCAGCTATGTCCCCCTCTTCCCCACACACAGTTCTGCTGCCAACACATACCGCATCACCAGTGGCCATAGAGGAAGGACAGTCAGCGTCTGTTAGCGTGGAACAGGAATGTGTGGTGGCTACAGAAGGTGTGTCTACACACCATGGTGTCAGTCTAATGACTGCAGATGTGCCACACAGGCATGTGGCCGGTGCTGCTCGTGGGAGGACCTCTGGCAGACATGCACCTGCAGGACAGAGCGCAGCAGCTGGTATCACCAGACGCATGTTCCAGACTGTAATGGCGGCACAGGCATGTGCTGAATGGCAGAACAGAGAAGGGCAGAGGCTGCAGAGGGCTGCTATCCATACCCTAAATGACAACATCCAGGCATTGGCAAATGCTCAACAGCAGATTGCTAATGTTCTGGATAGGCGATTAGGTGAAATGGTTGGAATCCTTGACCGAGGCATGGCAATCCGCGAGCGGGAGCTGTCTGTGCTGGAACACCTGGTAGGAGTGAGGCGTAGGCCACGTGGACGTAGGCCAGCAACACCACCTAGTGTAGGTCGACGTGAGCGTTCCACCTCACATGCCCGCTCCCATAGTGCTAGTAGCAGTAGCAGTGCAGCTGGTGCTGCGCTGTCAACACCAGGACACAGCAGGCCACGTGGACGTGGCCCTGGACGTTCTCAGCGGGGACACGGTTCCAGCGGACATGTGTCGTCAGACAGTAGCCACTCTGTACCTCCACCTGGTAGTGCCCGTGCAACCCCAGGCAGGCACAGGTCACGTGGCCGTGGAGGGACACAGTGAGCTGTACAACCTGCTCTGTACAATCTGGGGCTGTCAATTATACCCTGTGTAGGCCTCACAAATGGCAGAACTGTGTACACACATACACGCACACAGCAAACACAACTGTAGGGCTCCACAACATCCACATGCATTCTGCACAGACATGTCCAGTCAACTCACCGGCCCTTACACACACACATGATGTTATCCATTGGTGCAGCCTATGCCCCTGGCAAACATATCACCCTGTGCATATGATGAAGCCTGTGCCGCATCCCTGTCATCCACACCATCGGTGCAGGCTTATGCACAAATATTCTGATGCACAGGGTGAACAGCATAGTGAGAGGTGAATGTAATATTACCTGTGTATGCATAGTGAGGGATGTGTATGTTGCAGTGGTTGTGTGTGAATACTGAGAGATGTGTATGTAATATTACCTGTGTATGCATAGTGAGGGATGTGCATGTTGCAGTGGCTGTGTGTGAGTACTGAGAGATGTGTATGTGACATATGTTGTGTACTGTCGACATGCACCGGTCATACCATGTAGTGCAGGTGCAGCATGCATTGTGATGTGTTCACGGTATGTGTCTTGGTTACATCTGTAGCACCATGTTGGTTGTGATACCCTGCTTCCCTCCTATGGTGTACTTGCATGTGCCTACAGGTAGCAGTGTTTGCAGTCCCCCACATGTAACTGTGGATTACTCACAGGCACATCGGGCAATATCAGCATGCTACATGTACCCTCAACCTGACTGTTGGAAACACCAACATGACATAGATGTCCGCACATATACTGCACCTGATGCATGTGGTCGGTGCCACAGGCTACACTGGACAGAGATGTGACATACATAGCAGGACACATTACAGGTATGTTGACATGGTGCAGGGGTTGTACACAGCGGTCTAGCCAATGATGTTGTAAGGTGTCACTTGGTAGCTGGAGGCCACACTGTGCAGCAGTAGGACCCTGTAACAGTATGGGAACATGGCCACATTCAGGGGGTGTACACCACTATAATGCACACCCCATAGTGTGCAGGTGGGGACCCTTGCCTATGTGGTCATCACCCTCACAGTACTATGCACCCACATGATGTGTCACAGAGAAGGAACATGCACAGGTAGCCAGTATGGCTGGGACCTATGGCATCAACAGGGTAGTGCAATGCATCACCATTACGGGTTAGTCACCACGTGGGGTTAGTGATCATTTCTCACTGTATATTAGCATACACCCTCACACCAAGCACCAGACATACATACAGACACACACACACTGTGGTGACCACACGTGTATACGGACAGCCAACGTGTGTGATGCACCACACCGGCCGACGTCATGCTTCCCACACTGACATATGTACAGATCTCTACAATGGTGTACAAGGATGTGTAACAACTGGGACATATTCCCCGCGATATGTGGCATCTCTGGTCACACATTCAGACACACATGGCAGTGCTGGGAATGATACACCTGCCATATGATGACACGTTTGATAGACATGCAGCGGTATTGATTGCATTATGTGTACCAATGCTATATCTGGCAAATGTGCTGCTATATGCACACGGGAGGTTGTAGCTGTTACAGGTGCCATGTGACATATAGTTGGTAACACCTGACCGCTGTGTATGCATTATGTCAGCACCGGCACGTAACAGCGACATAGCGTACTCTTTGCACATGGCATGATAGGATGGTGTGTGACACAACTGTGAGCCACCCCTGCACACATACATCTACACAGGTGGTACACCACATTATGTACACACATCCCTCCATATGTGCTGTTTGTATGTCACCGTATACAGGTGTCAATGATGGGTCTGTATTGCGACTGCATGTCGTAGGTAGGTGCAACTATGTTACGGACATTGGCCACTGCACATGCATGGTTGCTGCATGCACAGTACAGATGTCACATGTGTCTCCTGTTGCCATGTTTGTATGCATTGCTATTGTTGGACATGTGTGTTGACATACATAACACATGGACTGTGGTATGATATCACGGGTGTCACAGGTGACCAGTACAAGGGTATGTGTCCCGGTCAACATTGCTACCCCCTGTAGTGTGAGCATTCAACAGACATGGGCCCACCTTCCATTCGCGTGTGCGGCATTGATTAGGCCACTGTTATGCACAAGGTACATCAAAGGCTATGTATGTATGTGTTGTGTGTGCAGTCCATGCACACATCCACACAATCACATGTATGACATATCCAGATGTGTGTTCATTGGTGTACAGCAACAGTCAGGTGTCACAGCTGTGTAAGGGCCGTGGTATGTCTTGAGCCGACCTGTGCATATATACTGGTATCATTGCAATGCATAACACCTGTTGGATCCCTGTTGGTACATGTGTACTCTGCACAGCTGGTGTACACCTCTGTACAGCCCAATGGTCATGTGTCACATGGTGTTGTGGTACTGTAAGGATGTGTAGTGCTGCACCGATGACATGGTGCTGACTTGACAGCTACAGTGTACACTGCAGTGTGTACGTGTGTGACCTGCACCTGTGACAGCTGTGATGTCAGCTGTGTGTGTACAGGTCACTGCATGTGTGACTGCCCTGTGCGTGAGGACAGTTATACCTTACTGTGCCCTTCTGTACTGTGCCCTTCTGTGTGTACACTTCATCTGCATGCACGACAGGCCTTTGCAACAGCTAAGTGTGTGAGCATGCCCAGTATGCTGTTGTGTAGATGGACACACAGTACAGTCCATGTACACAGTTGTGTAGATGGACACACGGTACAGTCCAATCTGAGACCTTCCGTGTTTACACTCCATCTGCATGCAAGACGGCCCTATGCAATAGCTAAGTGTGTGAACATGCCCAGTATGCTGTTGTGTAGATGGACACACAGTACAGTCCATGTACGCAGTTGTGTAGATGGACACATGGTACATTCCACACTGCGCCCTTCCGTGATTAGACTCCGTGTGCATGTAAGATGGCCGTTTGCAACTGCTAAGTGTGTGAGCATGCCCAGTATGCTGTTGTGTAGATGGACACACAGTACATTCCACACTGCGCCCTTCCATGATTAGAATCCTTGTGCATGCAAGATGGCCCTTTGCAACTGCTAAGTGTGTGAGCATGCCCAGTACGCCGTTGTGTAGATGGACACACAGTACATTCTAAACTGAGCCCTTCCATGATTACAATCCGTGTGCATGCAAGACGGCCCTTTGCAACTGCTAAGTGTGTGAGCATGCCCAGTACGCCGTTGTGTAGATGGACACACAGTACATTCCAAACAGACGTGTGATACTAAGCATGTGGGCATGGCCATCGACATCCTGTATAGCCATGGTGGTCATCCAGGCAACAGATGTTCATTTTCAATGTCACGATGGATGCCTACATTGAACACACTGGTTGCTGTCTCGAAGGGTGTACTGTCTGTGGTGCATCCCATATCTATTTAGTGTTGTAGTGCTCTGTAGATATTTAGTTGGCCCGATGACAGCACTGCCGTGTTTGTCTACGTCTACCTTGGGACAGTAATATGCTTTCAGACAGCTCACTCTCTAAACATTCCCTATCGGCATCTTTGCCTTTGCGGATGATCTCTCCCACCTAGAAGTATGCCGCTGGGAGTGCTGTGTTCAGTAATCTCGGTAGCGCATTCTGTAAATGCGTAATGCTGTAGTGTGATAAGGTAGTTAGGTGTATGTTCAACTCCCGGCCCTGCCAAGTGTGTGTGTGTGTGTGTGTGTGTGTGTGTGTGTTTCCAGCTGCCTGGGGACACAGTAATGCTTTTAGATGCCTCACAACACATACATTCCTTATCGGCATCTTTGCCTTTGCGGATGATGTCACCCACCTAGAAGTATGCCTCTGGGAGTGCTGTGTTCAGTAATCTCGGTAGCGCGTTCTGTAAATGCGTAATGCTGTAGTGTGATAAGGTAGTTAGGTGTATGTTCAACTCCCGGCCCTGCCAAGTGTGTGTGTGTGTGTGTGTGTGTGTGTGTGTGTTTCCAGCTGCCTGGGGACACAGTTATGCTTTTAGATGCCTCACAACACATACATTCCCTATCGGTGTCTTTGCCTTTGTGGATGATGTCACCCACCTAGAAGTATGCCGCAGGGAGTGCTGTGTTCAGTAATCTCGGTAGCGCGTTCTCTAAATGCGTAATGCTGTAGTGTGATAAGGTAATTAGGGGTATGTTCAACTCCCGGCCATGCCAAGTGTGTGTGTGTGTTTCCAGCTGCCTGGGGACACAGTAATGCTTTTAGATGCCTCACAACACATACATTCCCTATCGGCATCTTTGCCTTTGCGGATGATGTCACCCACCTAGAAGTATGCCTTTGGGAGTGCTGTGTTCAGTAATCTCGGTAGCGCGTTCTGTAAATGCGTAATGCTGTAGTGTGATAAGGTAGTTAGGTGTATGTTCAACTCCCGGCCATGCCAAGTGTGTGTGTGTGTGTGTGTGTGTGTGTGTGTGTGTGTGTGTGTGTGTGTTTCCAGCTGCCTGGGGACACAGTTATGCTTTTAGATGCCTCACAACACATACATTCCCTATCGGTGTCTTTGCCTTTGTGGATGATGTCACCCACCTAGAAGTATGCCGCTGGGAGTGCTGTGTTCAGTAATCCCGCTAGCGCGTTCTGTAAATGCATAATGCTGTAGTGTGATAAGGTAGTTAGGTGTATGTTCAACTCCCGGCCATGCCAAGTGTGTGTGTGTGTTTCCAGCTGCCTGGGGACACAGTAATGCTTTTAGATGCCTCACAACACATACATTCCCTATTGGCGTCTTTGCCTTTGCGGATGATGTCACCCACCTAGAAGTATGCCTCTGGGAAAGCTGTGTTCAGTAATCTCGGTAGCGCGTTCTGTAAATGAGTAATGCTGTAGTGTGATATGGTAGTTAGGTGTATGTTCAACTCCTGGCCCTGCCAAGTGTGTGTGTGTGTGTGTTTGTGTGTGTTTGTGTTTCCAGCTGTCTGGGGACACAGTAATGCTTTTAGATGCCTCACAACACATACATTCCCTATCGGCGTCTTTGCCTTTGCGGATGATGTCACCCACCTAGAAGTATGCCTCTGGGAGTGCTGTGTTTAGTAATCTTGGTAGCGCGTTCTGTAAATGCGTAATGCTGTAGTGTGATAAGGTAGTTAGGTGTATGTTTAACTCCCGGCCCTGCCAAGTGTGTGTGTGTGTGTTTCCAGCTGCCTGGGGACACAGTAATGTTTTTAGATGCCTCACAACACATACATTCCCTATCAGCGTCTTTGCCTTTGCAGATAATCTCACCCACCTAGAAGTATGCCGCAGGGAGTGCTGTGTTCAGTAATCTCGGTAGCGCGTTCTGTAAATGTGTAATGCTGTAGTGTGATAAGTTAGTTAGGTGTATGTTCAACTCCCGGCCCTGCCAAGTGTGTGTGTGTTTCCAGCTGCCTGGGGACACAGTAATGCTATTAGATGCCTCACAACACATACATTCCCTATCGGCGTCTTTGCCTTAGCGGATGATGTCACCCAACTAGAAGTATGCCTCTGGGAGTGCTGTGTTCAGTAATCTCGGCAGCGCGTTCTGTAAATGCGTAATGCTATAGTGTGATAAGGTAGTTAGGTGTATGTTCAACTCCCGGCCCTGCCAAGTGTGTGTGTGTGTGTGTGTTTCCAGCTGCCTGGAGACACAGTAATGCTTTTAGATGCCTCACAACACATACATTCCCTATCGGCGTCTTTGCCTTTGCGGATGATGTCACCCACCTAGAAGTATGCCGCTGGGAGTGCTGTGTTCAGTAATCTCAGTAGCATGTTTTGTAAATGCGTAATGCTGTTGTGTGATAAGGTAGTTAGGTTTATGTTCAACTCCCGGCCCTGCCAAGTGTGTGTGTGTGTTTCCAGCTGCCTGTGGACACAGTAATGCTTTTAGATGCCTCACAATACATACATTCCCTATCGGCATCTTTGCCTTTGTGGATGATGTCACCCACCTAGAAGTATGCTGCTGGGAGTGCTGTGTTCAGTAATCTCGGTAGCACGTTCAGTAAATGCATAATGCTGTAGTGTGATAAGGTAATTAGGTGTATGTTCAACTCCCGGCCCTGCCAAGTGTGTGTGTGTGTGTGTGTGTTTCCAGCTGCCTGGGGACACAGTAATGCTTTTAGATGCCTCACAACACATACATTCCCTATTGGCGTCTTTGCCTTTGCGGATGATGTCACCCACCTAGAAGTATGCCTCTGGGAGTGCTGTGTTCAGTAATCTTGGTAGCGCGTTCTGTAAATGCGTAATGCTGTAGTGTGATAAGGTAGTTAGGTGTATGTTCAACTCCCGGCCCTGCCAAGTGTGTGTGTGTGTGTGTGTGTGTGTTTCCAGCTGCCGGAGGGCACAGTAATGCTTTTAGATGCCTCACAACACATACATTCCCTATCAGCGTCTTTGCCTTTGCGGATGATGTCACCCACCTAGAAGTATGCCTCTGGGAGTGCTGTGTTCTGTAATTCTGGTAGCGCGTTCTGTAAATGCGTCATGCTGTAGTGTGATAGGGTAGTTAGGTATAAGTTCAATTCCCAGGCCTGCCAAGTGTGTGTGTGTTTGTGCATGCTCCCCTCCACCTGGGGACTCTGGTTATGCTTTTAGACACTTCGCACCACAGATATATCCTGCTGACGTCTTTGTCTTTGCGGATGTTGACATGCACCTAGTAGAATGCCTGTGGGTCTGCTGTGTTTAGTAATCTCGGTAGCGCGTTCTGTAAATGTGTCATGCTGTAGTGTGATAAGGTAGTTAGGTGTAAGTTCAATTCCCAGGCCTGCCAAGTTTGTGTGTGTGTGTGTGTGTGCATGCTCCCGTCCGCCTGGGAACTCAGGTTATGCTTTTAGATGCTTTGCACCACAGATATACCCTGCTGATGTCTTTGCCTTTGCGGATGTTGACACGCACCTAGTAGAATGCCTGTGGGTCTGCTGTGTTTAGTAATCTCAGTAGCGCGTTCTGTAAATGCATCATGCTGTAGTGTGATAGGGTAGTTATGTGTAAGTTTGATTACCAGCCCTGCCAAGTGTGTGTGTGTTTGTTTCCAACTGCATGACAACAATACATTGCTTTTACAGTATTCACTCACCATAACATCTGTGCGGTGTCTTTGCCTTTGATGCCGCTGTCTACAGGCTAGACGTATGCCTGTGTGATTTCCGTGATCCACTACTCACGGTTGCACGTTCTGTCACTGCGTAATGCTGTTGTGTGGTACAGTGGTTACGTTCGTGTTCTGCTCACAACCCTGCCATGTGTGTGTGTGTGTGTGTGTGTGTGTGTGTGTGTGTGTGTGTGTGTCTGTGTGTGTATGTCTGTATCTCTCTCTCTCTCTATATATATATATATATATATATATATATATATATTTATATATATAATCTATTTTCTGCCCATAACTCTGCTCTTGCATGGACATCTGACTGTTTCATGTATCGCATATTTGCATAGCTTTCACATACCAATGGGGTATGTTGCAAATCCCAACATTGTCCATGCAACGTCCATGTTACGGGCGGTGTTACACGCCCTTACAGGCATTTGCTGTATATCTTGGCAGACATCTATCCTTGCTGTACTCTCACTGTACTCTTACACGCCGGAGGCTTCATGTATCATGGCCTAGTTTTGCTGTATGTATGTCTATTTGTGCTGTGTGCATGGCTGTGGGTATGTCCCACTATCATCATTTGTAAAGGTGACAGCCCTATAGGTACTTCATGTAGACTGCTGTGTCATTTGACATGTCAGCACATACCTGCGGACAGTACTGAACGTCCTACTGTAGCGCATTTCATACCTTCTGCATTATCTTGCAGTCGATAATGCTGTTTCCTCACACATGTATCTGTTTCTCATCATACCACTCCACCTCTTAGAGCAAACATCTGGACAAGGCCTTATCTGATAGTGGGACACATAGGGGCAGTATTGACATGTTGCTCTTACAAACGTAGATAGTTGACACAATAATAGGTTTTGCATTAGTATGGCTTTTCTGATGGATCTGGTGTCTTAAACACACATGTTTGTCATTATTTCATGACTTCAGTTATCAGGAATGTGCCAGAATGGTACTGATGTTACGTGGAACACACCAAACATATGAGGCAGAACTCTGCACATTCTGCGTAAATCTGTACAGTTGCGGAGTATGTGTCTAATACAAGATATCAACTTTCTGACACCAATACACACACTGTATGGCGGCATCACAGGCCACATGCCATTACATTTATATTGCAGGACACACCCACCCAGAGGGTTGTATTTTTCACACAGGCCAACAGCTGCTTATCCACACTAATTAGTCTATCATGTACTGTATGTGTGCGCTGGTATTTGCGCTTTCCATTAGTGGCAGAGCTCACGTACGAGTATGGGGGACTGGACATTGTTACGGTGACACTGCATGACACCCTGAGGGACACATTTCATTTGAGTCTATTAACCTTCCACATTGACATTCACAGGGCATACGTTGTCATTCACATTTGTCGGAGTACATGCGTTTGACTTGTACATGTTTTCTCATTTGTCCTGATGTCTTTCTTCTCACCTGTCCACCTAGTATCACTAGTTCTGTACATGTATTTTGGACAGGTTACCTTCATAACCCTAACCTGTACACATTATGGGTAAACGCCCTGACATTTGACCTTTGCCCTTGTTACATTTGTCATAGTAATGTGCCTTTCTGGTAAATTGCTGGCAAGGCATTATGAACTGTGCGGTTAGATAATAGTGACTGACATTTCTATTACATGATTAGTAACACTCATAACATTCATATTCCTGGCTACGCCAGTATTCTCTCAATGTTCTGACTTTGTCTGAGGTATATCTAATATAGTCCCTATTTGTATTTCTTGTACTATGCCTTAGTGCAGCTGTCTTATTCTGACAGTTTGCCAGTTATGGTTACCATCTTGGTCGTACGCATGTCCATCCATGATAATCGCCTACATGACACTGATATAGGGCCCTACATATTCCCAAAATGGTTTACGCAATATCCAGTGGATGGTTTGCCCCATTATTGAGAATATAGGCGTGTGCTATACCCACATCACTCCCATGGGGCGGGCCTATGAAATCTCTGCCAAACATCACCTAGGCCAATTTCTGCATACCCATGATTCCCATACCTGACAACCCTCTACAGTACCCATTGCACATGTTTAATGTGAGTGGTACTGAAGTGTGGAGACACTTATATGCACTCCCCACTCTCCGGATATCAGTTCGTACGTCATACATTCTATTGACACATGTGTCATCACCCTTGCACCTGCTACTGTTGCATGTACAGCTATATCGTATTTGCTGAGGTCACTTATTTTGCGTCAATGTCGGTTGACACTATGTATGGATCAGTTTTTGGGGTCCTGCAATGGACACCTATATGCATGTTTAAAGTGTAGAACTTGCTGGACTGTCACTTTCTGGCCAATGGTTTGGAAGGCAGCGGTTTATTCACCTTTCGTGCATGTCTGTTTGTCTACCCATATTAGCTATAACGTGGCCTATTTATGTACATATGTCATATCTATGGGACATATGTTTGTTGTGTATACATATATACATGTACAATCCTCATTTCATAATTTGCTTTGGTTTACGTCTGTGGATTATGTGTATACACATATATCTATATCCATACCATACCTTTCCACTGTACAGATTTACAGATTGTCGCAGAGTGTACAGCTGGTTGCCTCTTTATCTTCGGTGTGTTTTACATAAACCTGTGTCTATCTGGCAATGTAGTGGCATTTTATTTGAGACTTATGGTGGGAAATACTGGCAAGCAGTTCAGGTTACGACTGCATACCCTTCAGAGAATCCATGCTACTGACACACCCATTATTCTATCCACTTTCTATGTTTGTTCTGGCACATATCTGGGGTTTGTCCCTATTTGTACCGGTAGTTTGCATGCCTTTGTCTGGTTTCATACTTTACGGGGTTAACAGGTTTGAGCCATGTATATCTAATGTGGGGGAAACAGCATTCATTTACTATGCTGTGAGTGGATCACACACGCACTTGCATTTCCTTATTGTGGGTTACGCGCAGGCGCACATGCATATCCTTATTGTGGGTTACATATGTTTACTAAGTCTTTGTGCTTACGCGGGCTTTATTACTTGTGACAGTACCAGTAAATTATCTGTAATCCGGTTAACAGACGTATGCGAAAACACACGTTCACCTTTACATATTTACATGTCTGTACAGCACAGACGCATTCATTACACTTTAACATTATATGCGCTGTTGTCGTAGTTGAACCGGGACTGCATTCACGTTGGCCTGATGCTGTAACCACTATACTTTTGGTGTTCTGACTCATTTATATGCATACCCATAGTACATAGCTACATTAACATATGCCTCACCACTTCACTTACGACACAGGCATCCATTCTCCTGCTGGGAAAAATGCGGTACTACATGTTACACATTCCCTATTCCCTACTGCTCTGGACCCAAGCTGCATATTTAATCACTGCAGGGATATTCAGAACCCCAAGGCTTATAGTCCTGACACATACAGGTCTTTAATTGTCAGGGTGTTCATGTCGTGATCTGGGTTTAGGCTTGTCCGCCTGGTGAACGGAACTGCCCTGACCATGTTCAAATGTCAGATAAAGCACATGGACAGTGTTTTTCCATTTTAAACATTTTATCTGTGTTTACAGACACAGGTGTTTGGGCACCTGTCAGCAGCTTATAATGTTGGCAATACATAATATGGGTGGGGGTGGTTATGATACATAATCCACGGTGAGTGGTGTTCCCATTCACATTATTTTACCTGTGTTTACAGACACAGGTGTTTGGGCACCTGTCAGCAGCTTATAATGTTGGCAATACATAATATGGGTAGGGGTGGTTACAATACATAATCCACGGTGAGTGGTGTTCCCATTCACATTTGACTATTCCCTGTATTCATTCATACGAGGATTATTATTTTGCACATGAATTAACTATGAATTAACTACAGGTATGCAGTAGTACAGTCAACATATGTGAAGGTTTGTTACAGTAAAAATGTACGGACCTCTGTAATACTCGGGGACTACCCCACATCCTTCACAACATTTCATGCTAATGTACATACTATTATTCTGTGAACTTTCGAAGTTTGTGAGAGCAGTAATTACATTTGTCCCTATTTGTCCACCCATCATTTTAGGCTTTGTCCAGATTTTGTTGCTGTAATAGGTTGAGAGGTGGTGTCGGTATGTGATTGAGTTGAATATATACTGTCAATAATTCAGTGGGGAGTAGGGTTACCACCTGTTCCTCTTTGCGAGGGGAAGTCCCACTTTGGACAGTTGTGTCCTGCGACGAAACCTAAGACATGGCAAATGTCCTGTGATTTTAAGACAAAAGTATATTTCTTATTTTCTTTACTAGTTGCATGATACAGGTATTTTGTATCTGAAACATTTGCATTTGTATTTTGCCGTATTATACTATATTAGTTTTAGTTTTATTTGTATAGTTAGTATTATTAGTGACTTCATATATTGTAGTGTATTAGTCTGATAGTGGAGCTTTTCTCCTCGGGCCTCTGCTGAAAATGGACATGTATCCAGCCAGACTAGCCCGGTTAACAAATGTAAAATAAAATAAATAAAATAAAATAAAATAAAATAATAACTATTATTTGGGATAGCATAAGCTATTCAAATGCTATGAAATAAGCTTTTATCTTGGCATACAAGTGTAATTCTGTCCTTTGCACTGACCGGGGGTATGTTTTATCCTGCAAATTCTCACATTTCTACAAAGGATGTCCCACCTTGGGCATCTGAACAGGTGGCAACCCTAGTGGGGAGACCTGCATGGTGGACAGGTGTTCCATCCTGCGTAGTATGTTTTGCATGTCTGTCTAGAAACTGAACAGTACCGTGACTACACATACATGTTTTGTCCAGATGTGTACAGTACTAGACACCGTGGCGTGTAAACAACTCTGAGGTTTCAACAGGTTACTTATCCCACGTGGGATGTACACACATTTTGCCAAAACATGAACGCGCGGGCATTTGGATTTACGTAACTGTGATGGGATGTTTACAAACGTGGGATACATATTTGCAATCCTGACACTGCCTAGGACGATACTTCCTACTACATATGGGGAATACTCGCTATGTGTAAGTTTACGGCTGTGCAAGGCTGGTAGCTGGATTTGGTAGACATTCGGACATGGGTGCGGGTTATGTGCTATACAGGGGTTGTTGCGTATTGCATTTGCATGCATGGGTTCTGCATTTGGATGTCCCGGTTCCGCATATAGCATCCTATGTGTATGTGCCGGTTACGTTCCTGTTCATGTGTACAGCACATTTTAATATTCATATGTTTGTGTGTGTTTGGTATACAATTTGGACTGTCAGGTTTCTTTACGTTTGTTATATGGCCACAACTCCCCAGCTGTGTACTATCACTACCACTGTGGGACTGCTGGTGACCCTGCCCATGGGGCTAGATGTGTGTATTGGCGGCGCGCTGACATGATGCGCTTCACTTCCACTGGGTATAACTACTTACAGTGCAGTACATTACGGACACACGATTTTAAATATCATTTGTTCCATGGACGGAAACTCATATTGTGTTGCGTGCATTTCTGTTTGGTTCTCCATTTTGTGTGGCCGGGAACTGTCTTGCATGCTTTGCATACGTTTCATTATCCATGGACACTGATAGGTGCGATTACTATTGCAGGCAGACAATAATATTCAGCAGTTTAGGTTGCTCATCGACAGCCGACATTGACACGCCTCCGGGCGCAGCTTAGTAACGTCCCATGCACTCGCGCACATGTCCTATGCACGTGGATGTGGTGGCAGCGCACCTTCATTAATATGCATATGGCGCTACTACACCATATATGCGCTGCACGGCCGGCGCAGGCCTTACACCGGCCTTGCGCCGAGCTTCATGAATCCGGGGGTTATACTAATGAAAAAGGTCCGGGCGACCAGACCTTTTTCCATTAGTATAAGTCTTTGATTTCAACATGTACACTGACCAATCAGAGTGCACATTTTGGAATTTTAATGGGTGGGGTCGTTGTATAATGGGAAATATAACACTCTTGAGATGACTTTTTCAAAGGTAAGCAATTAGTAGTGCTATCTCTCTCTCTCTGTCTTCATAGCTTGTGTATTCATAACAATGTATTTTTTTATGTATCCTGTTACCTTAAATTGCTCTTTAATTACCTTGACTCTTACATCCTTATATTCTACTATTAAGTCTTAGATCAGAGTTCTACCAATACTTTTCTTTGGATCATAATTGCCTGTCACAGCATCAGGCTTTATCAGTGTATGATATTCTCATGGCAAGCATTTTAAGCCTGTCATCATCATCTTCTTTCAGCTGTTCCCATTACGGGTCACCACAGCGGATCACCTGTTTTCATTTCTTCCTGTCCTCTGCATCTTGCTCTGTCACACCAACCACCTGCATGTCCTCTCTCACCACATCCATAAACCTTATCTTAGGCCTTCCTCTTGTCCTGTTACCTAGTAGCTTCATCCTTAGCATCTTTTTCCCAATATACTCAGCATCCCTCCTCAGCACATGTCCAAACTAACATAATCTTGCCTCTCTGGCTTTGTCTCCAAACCTTCCAACCTGGGCTGACCCACTAATATACTTATTCCTAATTCTGTCCACCCTCATCACACCCAGTGCAAATCTTAACATATTTAACTCTGCAACATCCAGCTCAAACTCCTGCCTTTTTGTCATTGACACTGTCTCCAACCCATATAACATAGCTGGTCCCACTACCCTCTTGTAGACCTTCCCTTTCACTCTTACAGGTACTCGTCTGTCACAAATCACTCCTGATACTCTTCTCCACCCACTCAATCGTGCCTGTACTCTCTTCTTCATCTCTCTTCCACACTCACCATTAATCTGAACTATTGACCCCAAGTATTTAAACTCACCCACCTTCACCACCTCTACTCCTTGCATCCTCAACATTCCTCTATCCTCCCTCTCATTCACACACATATATTCTGTCTTAGTCCTGCTGACCTTCATTCCTCTTCTCTCTAGAGCATATCTCCATCTCACCAGGGTCTCCTGCACCTGTTCCCTACTCTCACTACAGATCACAATGTCATCTGCAAACATCATAGTCCACGGGGACTCCTGTCTGATCTCATCTGTCAACCTGTCCAACAGAAAAATTATTGTACAAGATATCATTGGTATTATTCTGCAGAGGATCAGAAATGCCTGTATGACTCTGGGAATGATTTTCTATGCATGCAGGTTCTTCTTTCACACTGTGAATGCTTTTTAGCATAATTAACTTCTCACTAGCTGCACAATCTAAAGCATTTTGAAAATTAATTTCATTAAGTGAGGTTATCTGAAAAAAAAAGACCTTTTATTTTTGCAATGACATATTAGCAGTTTTTGACCTAATTGTGTCACCTACTGAACAAAAAAGGAAAACCTACTCACAATTCTCCTATATTGATATCAAATAGACCAAAAACATTTAAAGTATTTAGTTACAATGCACTGCATTCTACCCCACTATATAATTCATATTCTACACTTAGACCATTATTTCTTCACTTTAAATACTTGCTTTACTGTCTCTTATGCATTTCAGGTTTTATAATATTGTCTGTTCATTTCTAAAGTATCAAAAACACAGGACTATATTATGAGATCGAAAGACCAACACATATAGTGCGAACTATGGTAACAGCGAACGTTCAAAACCATGAAACACAGAATGTCGAAGTGTCATGGTTGACCCATCTGCGGTATAGCTTGGTAAGGTAAGTGTGTGATAGTTACAGACCTTCAGACCTTATTGTTAGGGTGTGGGTTAAGGTAAGTGCATAGATAGGTAATGTATGTAAGGTTTAGTGTAGGGTTAGATGTAGGGTTTTGTTAACTGTATGTGTGTGGATTATTTGTTTTGTTTGGGTATATGTCTGTAGGGTAAGTGTGCCATAGTTATGGACCTTAGGTTTAGGGTGCAGGTTAAGGTAAGTGCATAGATAGTAATGTATGTAAGGTTTAGTGTAGGGTTAGAAGTAGAGTTTGGTTAGTGTATGTATGTGTTTTATTTATTATGTTTGAATATGTAGTATGTAGCGCGGTGGTGTTGGCCGACTATGACGGTTCGAGATTTGAAAATTTGCGATTTAGGGGGTTTGGCATATTTGCAGTTTGGGCTATGTGTGTGTCAGTGTTGTGGTGTTCGATGATACGGGTTTTCGATTATGTAATATAGACCCCAAAAACACAAGTTTCAGACATTATATGGCATCTGTTTATTTTGATTTCAGGCAGCTATCAACATTCGCTTCTAAAGTACCAACAGAAAGTTCATTTTCCTTTTTTTGTCGGTGATATGGCTATTTTGGAACACCCTTTTTTGCCATTGCACATCTAAGAAATGCAATTTTCTCAAAAGCTGGGCAATGCTTCTTCTCATGCTTATCTACACTTACCACAACATATGAATTTTTGTGATGGATTGTATTCTCTGGCCTCCATCTTGAATTGCAGATTTCCTACAAAACATTGCCTCATGACTTTGCTATACTCATCACTTTTACAATACCCTTATTCATATTTTCCCTTTGTTGAATGATCACAACTTGCTATTACACATTTTCTTATCTGTTAATCAATTTAACAGCAAAGAAAATGTATTTTACTTTGCATACATCCATTGCTTGCAATAAGACCATGTACCTGTAGCTCTTGTCTTCTTTTAAAGAGCAAATGTCTAGCATTTTTTCACCATTGAGAGTAACTACTGACATTTTGTCTAATTACTGCCATTTAGTCTTTTTTC
The DNA here is from genome assembly GCF_019279795.1 of Protopterus annectens. NCBI lineage: Eukaryota > Metazoa > Chordata > Ceratodontiformes > Protopteridae > Protopterus > Protopterus annectens. The sequence goes on along the minus strand of NC_056725.1, from coordinate 195,701,108 downwards.
ATCAAGGAAAATAAAATAATTAATATGTTTTATGGCTTCTTCCACAACAGCATGCATATATGCTGACACTGTGTTTCTTGAGATTTTTTAGCTAATCCAGTTACAACAAGGAATGAATCTCTGGATTTACAACTTGTAGTTTTCAGCCAGGTTTCCTTCTTGTAGCTCACCTGCTCTATGGGAGAGGGACCACAATTTAAACATTGTCTAAGGCCAGCTTCGAGAGAAAAATTGCACAGGACACTAAGGATAATCACAAGGCTTTCTTTAGTTATGTTAGGAACCTGGGTGGTAATTCCCAGATATGCTCAGAATTAGTCCAAAATGACAAAAAATACACTGAACCCACAGACATTGCCAACATCCTAGCCGACAGGTTCAGCACAAACTTCTCCCCCCCCCCACCAAAAGGGCAAATATCTATCCCAGCAGAGTGCTGCCCCCCCTGACATCTCAGGTGCTCAGGTAAGAGCCGCCCTCTCCAAAGCAAAAAGCACAGCATCAATGGGACCAGATGGTGTCCCGGGCTGCGTCCTACATGAACTCCAAGAAGAGCTAAACCCAAACATAAAACTACTGTTCAATCTCAGCCTTACTACAGGATATGTGCCCAAAGAGTGGCGTACAGCAACAGTGGTCCCTCTCCATAAAGGTGGTACCTCAACGGATCCTGGAAACTATCGCCCCATAAGCCTGACTAGCTTGGTCTGCAAAGCTATGGAAAGGATCATCATGGACCTCATAAATAAAGATATTGGGGACCTACAGGCACTGGATCCTACCCAGTTCAGCTTTGTTAAGGGCAGATCCTGCCTCTTAAACCTGGTTGATTTCTTTGAAACAGTCACCAAGGCCATTGACGAGGGGAAGGTGGTCCAGACAGCCTACCTGGACCTCGCAAAAGCCTTCGATACAATACCCCACTTGGGCATTATAGATAAGCTCACCAGCTTAAATATAAACCCCTATGTCACTAGATGGATTGCAAACTGGCTCAAGGACAGAACCCAAATGGTTAGAATTGCTGGAGCCATGTCAGACTCCAAACCAGTTACAAGTGGTGTCCCACAAGGCTCAGTCCTGGGACCTCTCTTGTTCGGTATATATTTCTCGGAGGTACAGGCCAACACAGAAGGACTGTGGCTGACCAAGTTCGCAGATGACTGCAAACTGGGCGCCATAATCGATTCTCCAGCTGACACAAGCATCCTCCAAAAGGGCCTCATAGAAACAGACAACTGGTGCCAGAGCCATGGCCTCAAGCTAAATGCCAAAAAGTGTATAGTCATCCCCTTTGGCAAAAACAAAGTGCCCACAAATTACCACATAGGTGGTAATCCATTAAGTACAGAAGAAGTAATTAGGGTCCTGGGAACCCAAGTTGATAGCAATCTCTCATTTGACAGCCACGTGGCCAAAGTGGTTAGAAAAACATTTTATATAGCCCACCTAATCATGAAGGGATTCACATCTAGATCAGGGGAGGTCATCATGCCTCTTTACTCATCCCTCATCAGGCCCATAATTGAGTACAATGCCCTTTTGGGATGTACCTTACCAGACACCTGCAGCAACTGGAAAGACCCCAAAAGTACCTCACCAAGAGAATCAAAGGGCTCAAACAGATGCCATATGCTGCCCGGTTAAAGAAACTCCAGCTGTACTCAGTGGCATACCACCTGTTCAGAGGCGATCTGTGCCTGATGTATAAAGCCATGTCCAACCCGGAATTAATGGACATGCTGCACCTCAGAAAATCCAAATCCCATCGAGCCACGCGCTCGAGAGACTTGAACCTCAGCACTGAAATAAATAGGACATGTTGGAGGGACAGATTCATAACCCAGAGGCTCCCTTCACTCTGGAATAAAATCCCAGTCCAGGTTAGGCAGAGTCCCTCATTGACTCTCTTCAAGAGGAATCTTGATGAGTGGATGGGAGATCGTAGGTTTACCCCGGGTATCACTTCTGTGTCACTGTTAGACAGAGGCACAGTATACTAGCCTCGAAAAATGGCATAGCAAAATAAATTTAAAATGGGTGGCGAAAGCCAAACACATTCTGGCTAGGCTTATAAATGCCCTAGGGCAGATAGCCTAATATGAAAATATGAACCTATGAACATTTCACAGTGAAAATTTTAATTCTATAGCTCCAAATGCAAGAAAGTCTTGAATTCAAATATATTTACTTCTGCTGATATGGATTTATGGCTCTGCATTAATTTTCTTCACCGTGGCAGCATGTCATGGTAGGAGGCTTCTGTTTGTTTGTTTATTTATATATTTACTTAGTTATTTATTCTCTTTCTTTCTTAGGCCCTTTTCACCTATGACACGGGTAGAAAAAGGACAACATTAGATACCACTGCTCACTGTTTATAGCTGAAAAATAGAAAGACATAGTGCAAGGTATTATTATATCATACTATATAGTCAATAATAAAGTGACAGACAGTAGCACACAATTGTGTTAAACTTCATATTATTGATCGGCACTGTAGTGACTGACATTAAAACTTGCATTATCCTAATATATAAATTTGCAGAGTTGCTAAGTAAAATATTTACACAGAGTTATTTGTAGTTCCTATCTTATGTTTAGTAGACTTTTGCATTCTGAAACTTTGGGGAATGGCCTCCGTACATAGTAAGAGTCATGTTTTTATATGATAGAGACAGTGATTGAGGTGTAAACTTCATGAAGTATGTTCTACAGTCTGAGGAAGAAAATACATATTATATACATTTCAGTGGATCTCGAAAACAGATTCACTTGTTGAGGAAATCTGTGTAAATCATGGTATGGTAATCTCTGCAGTTAGTTCATCAGCATTTAAAGTAATATATTGTATATATAAAACCAAAATTATATTCTCTCTTTCCTTTGCTTGAAAAAGGCAGCAGTAAAGTGATTTATCAATAGCACTACTTTTCCTGTTTTATATGTTAGTGAGCCTCCATTTTTCCTTTTTGCTATACACCTAAAAAGCTTTTCTTCCTGCAACCTTAGTGCAAGAAATCTGAACAAAGCCAAAAATAATGTGGACAGTTATTAAATACTACACAAATAAACTTAGAATGTTGACAGAATAACAGATTTTGCATTAACATGCATTTCCAAAGGGTATGTAGTCTAAAACTCAAATGTCTGTCATTATTTAGAGACTTGAATACTTAATGATTTGTCAGAAAACCATAAATGTTACAAGTGACAGGCCAAAAATATTTGGCAAACATCTGGGCATTCTTGAACATCTGTACACTTGAGAAGTATGCCTTTATCTGTTCTTTCTTGCCATTTTCTTGCCATTTTTTCTGACATCCTTTGTATCATTCTTGTTCTCTGCTCATACACTACCTCATCCCTCCTTCACATTCTTCTATTTCATGCATGCTCGTTTGCTGCTATCACTCATTTAAGAGTGTCGCATCATCCATTTCCTGTATTTACCTTTTTGCCTCTTGCTTTCCTTCGTCCAATTCCATAAGTGCACGAGGCCTGACCCATTCCTGTAGATCCCTAAATACACCAGGTCTGACCCATTCCTGTAAGTTCCTAAATACACCAGGTCTGAGCTATTTCAGTAGTTCCCTAAACCCATCAGGTCTGACTCATTCCAGTAGGTAGCTGAATACAACAGGTCTGACCCTTTCCTGTAGGTCACTGAGTACACTAGGTCTGCCCCATTCCTGTAGGTTTCTAAATACACCATATCTGGCCAATTCCTGTAGGCCCCTAAATACACCAGGTCTAACCCATTCCTGTAGGTCCCTAGAAACACCAGGTCTGACCCATTCCTGTAGGTCCCTAAATACACCAGATCTGACCCATTCCTGTAGGTCCCTAAATGCACCATATCTGACCAGTTCTTATAGGTCCCTAAATACACCAGGTCCGACTCATTCCTGTAGATCCCTAAACAGACCAGGTCTGACCCATTACTGTAGGCCCCTAAATACACATAGTCTGACATATTCTTATTGGTCCTAAAATACACCAGGTGTGACACATTCCTGTAGGTCCATAAATACATAAGGTCCAACCTCTTAGAGTCAGAATTCTGGACAAAGTCATAAATAAAAGTGGGACAAATGCCCAAAAATAGAGATAACTTTTTAACTATTGCTCTTACACACTTAGAAATTTGATAGAATAACAGGTTTTACATTAGCATGAATTTTCTAAAGGGTATGAAGTCTGAAACTCAAATGTCTTTCACTATTTTCTAACTTCAGTCTTTAATGATTTGCCACTAACTTGCCAAAAAAAAAAACACAATTTTATGAAAAACAGACCAAAAATATGAGGCAAAAATCTAGACATTCTGCGAAAACCTCTACAGCTGAGAGGTATAACAAGGTCTGACCAATTCCGGTAGCTTGTTCACTTTGCAGAGTTGCTTCCAGGTCATTTAATTATTTTGGCCAACTAATCTAAGTACTGCAAGACAATAGAATACGTACTAGATTTCTCCCACATGTTATGCCTGTATATCTCAATGTATTCAATAATCAAATAACGTTTAAAAAAATGAATCACGTAAACATGAGCAAGTAAAACATCATCAAGTTTGTTCAGCATTTAGTTACAGTATCTTTTTAAGGTAAAAGTTAAACAGTAGCACATTAAACTGCTGATTATATGACATTAAACTGTTAAATGAATTGTCACTCTAAACTCTTGGTTGAACAATGAAATAATCAAGTCACTTGCCAAGTCTATTTTATATAAAACTATTTAGTGAAATTATTTGACCTAAAAATGATCTATTGATCAATGGTTCTCTCCAGTCAAAACACATTTTATTTCTGATCTTGAAAATAATGCCATTGAGGACGCTGACAACTAGTCCAAAGTCATTCTGCAAACAGTAAGTCTCAATGAGCTCAAAACTACAGCTTCACTTTTTAACATGTTGATATCACAGATGTAGGGCTGCACCTTTAAGGTGTTACAGTACAGCACTATCTGTAGGAACATCATTACATTCTGATAATCCATGTGTTACGTGCGGAAGTCCAGGTGTAGCACAGGTACAGCTATAATGTGACTGTACTGCATCATAGATGTACCACTACATGGACAAATATGGGAAAGAAGCAAAAAGGTTAATATAAGAAACAAACAAAATAACATTATCAGTGTCTTTCATGTTTAGAGCCATCAGTTATTAAATCTGTTTCCAGAGCAGCTGAGGTAAAAAAAATGCCTGAAATGAACCTGATAGTATTGTTCATAGGATCATAGGGTCATAGGAAGTTACTGGGCTATTGGCCCTGAGGCCCTTATAACCCTAGCCAAGAGTTTAGCCCATGCATGGACAAATCAGTACCTGATGCCCCTGTCCAGCAGGAACACTGGTAGAATCCCAGGGATGTATTTTCTATTTCCCATCCAGTTATCCAGATTGTGCTTAAAAAGGGGTAAAGAGGTACTCTGCTTAACATGGACAGGGAGTCTATTCCATAGATGGGGGAGTCTCAGAGACAAAAATTTGTCCTGCCAGCAAATCCTATTGATGTCATAGACCAGGTTGAGGCCACATGTGCGGGTTACTCGAGTGTAGCTTGAGTTGTGGATATGCAGCAGTCTCATCAAGGTGGGTCTGAGATCGCCTTGTATGCCAGACAGAGGTCACTTCTGAGGAGTCTGTATAAAACAGAGTAGATGAATAGGGCTTTTAGCCTATCTGTATATGGTAGATTTTTGAGGCCCTGGATTCTCCTGGTGAGGAACCTCTGTGGTCTCTCCAGCTGCTGCATGTGCTTTGTGAGATACATGGCGAATGGGGTGTTGTACTCAATAATGAGCCTTATAAGGGAAGAAAACAGGGATGTTATGACCTCCTTGCCCCTGGATGAGATACCCTTACTTATGAGGTGGGCCATGTAGAAAGCTTTCCGTATAATGGAAGCAACATGGTGGTCAAAAGTCAAGCTGCTTTCAATCTGGGCTCCCAAATCCCTCACAACTGACTGCATGCTTAGAACATTGTTATTAATGTGATAATTTGTGGGGACATCTCTCTCCCCAAATGGGATGATGATGTTTTTTTTTTTTGTATTCAGTTTGAGGCCATGTTTCTGGCACCAGTCATTTGTTTGGGTGAGACCCTCTTGTAGGATGTCCACATTACTAGGGGAACTAATGACAGCTCCCAACTTGCAGTCATCTGCAAACTTGGTCAGCACTAGCCCACCAGTTTTGGCCTGTATCTCAAAAAAGTATATTCCAAATAACAGAGACCCCAAGATCTAATGCTGGGGTAAGATGCTTGATACGGGGTCTAGTGCTTGAGGTGGCTTCCCCTATTTTGACTAGGTGGTTTCTATCAGTGTGCCAGTTGGCTACCCATCTGGTAGCATATGGATTGATGCCTAATTGAGAGAGTTTATCTGTTATGCTTGAGTGGGGAATGGTGTCGAAGGCTTTGGCCAGGTCAAGGTAGGTGGTGTGCACTGTCTTCCCGCTATCCATGGCTTTGGTGATTCTCTCAAAAATGTCAAACAAATTTAACAGACATGACCTCCCCTTGATGAAACCAAACTGTGTGGGATCGAGTGTTTGGAGGTTGCCAATGTCCTTGTTAATGAGGTCCATGATAATCCATTCCATGGCCTTGCAGATCAGGCTAGTTAGGCTGATGGGTCAATAATTTCCTGGATCGGTGGACACTCCACCTTTGTGTAAAGGGATGACAGTGGCTGCCCTCCACTCAGCTGAGATGAAGCCAGTACTCAGGCTTTGGTTGAATAGGTTGCCTAGTGGTGCTGCAAGTTCCTGCCTGACTTCACGTAGGATGCAGCCTGGGATGTTATTGGGTTCCATGGAGGCTGTATTCTTTGCCTTTGAGAGAGCAATTATGACCTGTTCCCTAGATATAAGGGGAAGGGGGAAGGTACTGGGAATGTACTGATTTACTGATGAGAGGACAGAGGGGTGAAATTTTCACTGAGTCTGTCAGCCGGCAAATTTGCTATATCTACAGCATTTGTATATGGGCTGTCCTTGGCCATCAGTTCTGTACAGATGTGGGTGCTTCCTTTAAGATTGCGGACATATGCGAAGAAGGCCTTATGATTGTCTCTAGTAGATGTGGTCAATTTGGACTCTAAGTTTGCTTTGGAAGATTTCACTAGTGCTCTTATTTGCTTGTTTAGGCTAAGGAGAATTGCTTCCAATTGGGCACCTGCTCCTTCTTGGTCCTGGAGAGCAATGTTTTCTTTTGCTATAGAGTTTATTTACTGCAGATGCCCACCAGACAGGTTTACTCTTCCTTGTAGAGGATGATTTAGTCCTGTCAGGTATTTCTGATTCCATACATCTATATAAATGTTCGTATAGTAATTTGATTTCGTTTTGGTTATTGGTGCCAGTTCCTAGAGAGGGGGAGGGGCTGTGAAGCTGTTTATACCATCCCTCAGGAGGCTATAATCAGTTTTGGAGAAGTTTTTTTGATTGACCCTAGCTAGTGGGGAGGTTAGGGAGATGGTGACTTTGAACGTGACCGCTTTATGGTCGGATCTTACAAGGAAGGATGATACTGTAGGCATACTGCAGTGGTAACTCATGTTTGCTAATACCAAGTCCAAGATATTATCAACTCTTGTGGAGGTATTGACTAGCCATTCCAAACCATTTGCATTAACAAAATCTAGGAATCTCTGGGCATTTGTGTTTTGGCAAGAGTAGTTCTTCCAGTCTATGTTTGGGTAGTTAAAGTCATCCAGGATCAGGGTAAAGAGTTTAATCTTGATAGATTCGAAGAGGTCTAGATAGGCAATTTTGGCATCTTGGGTCAGATTTGGGGCTGGTAGATAGCTATGATTTGTATAGGGTCTTGTCAATAGTTAACTGCACCTGGGGTGTCTTCTGTGTGTCATACTGTTTGACCAGCCTGGAGGTGTGTATGTCTTTAATATATATTGAAACTCCACCTCCTCTGGCTTTACTACCCCCAGTTTGGGGTCTGAATGTATGATAGGATGAGTAACCAGGTAAGGCTGGGGTGCTTTCCGCAGCTTTGAACCAGGTTTCTGTGACTGCAGAGATGTCAGCATTTTCCAGGGATAGGAATGCTTGCAATAAGTGCAGTTTCATGTTTAGATTCCTAGCATTTAGCAGCATGACCGTTAATTTGTGTTTTGTTGAAATATTTATGTTGGTAGTTTTAACCTCATTATTTTTCCTAAAAAAGGCACTATAGGGGAAGCAAGAGCCTTTTCCAGAATCCTGAAGCCAAGGTGAGATAGATGCAGGTCATCTTAGCCCATCATGGTCTGTCGATCATATCTTCCCAGGGTGTCAGGTATTGGATCCCCATGGAATGACACCAGAAACTAAGCCAATTGTTAAAGTCAATCATTTTCTGTTTGTATTCAGGCATTATTCTGGGTGACGGTAGAATGCTACTTAAGGCTAGGGACATACCTGCCTGGGACACATATTCAGCAAGTTCAATCATGTCTCTCTTCATATAGTCCAGGGAAGTACATCTCAAGTCATTCACACCAACATGGGCTATGACAGAGTCATAATAGTACCTTTTGTTGAGAGACTTGAGTGCATATGTGATATGGTGGATTCTGGCCCCAGACAGACAACCAACCATCCAGCCTGGTGAGAGGCACATCTGTGTGTCTCACAATGAAGTCACCTATGACTAATATGTTGGGTTTATGGTTAAGTCTTAGTGGTTGTGAGACACAGGTGTGTGAACTATACATGGTATGTGGTGTGCAGGGCTGTGGAGATTGCATGTGTTTTTGCCTCAGAGGTTTTGGCCTCAGATGTCTCCTTTGTTTGTGTATGTTTTTGTGGAGGACCTCCACATATGTGGGTGTGTGTTGTGCAGGTGTGGGTGGTGTTTGAGGTGTAGTGATTGTGTTGACAACCTTCTCAGTGCCAGATATACTGGCTTGTGAGAGAGAGAGAGCTTGGACTCTAGGTTCCTAATGTAATTGCATCTCTCGCAAATTGTGTTCCAAGGTGGTAGTAGTAGGTGGCTGTCTGTGTACATAAGGTAGTTGCTACACTGTCTCAGGATGCACATATCAACCAGACTGGCAGGAGAAACTATAGGAAATTGTCCATCCATATTTTTCAGAATCTGAGAGAGAAGGCCAGGGAGAGCTAAGGGTTATCCTAAATCCCAAGTGATTAAACCAAAACTAAGAGGCTTAGAATAACATTTACAATTTAAACAGGCTATAAACAAGCAGTAACAAATGCAAAATAAAATATGCAATTGAACACTTTAGAGAACAAGCCGCAGCAAGTAGCAGAAAAAAGCAAGATGAAGTAATGGAGCAGGAGGAAGAAACACAAATACAGTAAAAGAAGCTGAATAAAGTGTTTTTTTTGTCAGTAAAGTGGAAAGGGAGAGAGGAGGAATAGAAGAAATTTCAAGGTTAATGAACTAAGGGGTTTGACCTTCCCAAATGATCTCTGTATTAGGTAGAATGAGCTAATGAGATAGGAGTAGGAGGAGTGTCCCTTATCAAATTTACAGTACGTGTGGTCAACAGCAAAATCACAAACTCAGCCACAGATCGGCAATTATATAAATGGAGACACAGAAAAGTAAATAATTCAGTCAAACAAATAAATAAAAACAGTGCAGTAAACTAGTGCAGAACTGTTACACAAATAAATAAAGAAATAATGCAGTACTGATAAGCAAGTAAATACAACCAGTGCAGTGCTGATAAGAAACACTACACAATTATATAAAGTGAGAAAAATATACTTATGCAGCTCTTTAATTCAGATTGTTTAAAAAGAATTCTCCATCAGGCAAATAATGTTGTTAATAGTCTTTTCCAAGAAACTATATGTAAACATCCACTGCAAACAATTGTGTTTTCTAACAACCTGCAGGGGATGGCTCATTTTCAGGGAACACTCATTATGATGTTATTTGCAAAGGTCTATGAAACTTGTCTTCTGTGAGCCCATTATGAAAGTTTGGTGTTAGTACTTAATAATCCACCTACCTCTAACATTACTTCATCCCTCCATAATCACCCCCCCTACAATCTAACCTCTCTCAAAAATTTATGACACTATACTCTCCAATCCACCTCTAATATTATTTCATCCTTCCTAAGCCATCCCCCTTTAACTATTCTCTCTAAAATAAATGATACTGTACTCTCCAATCTCAATTTGTCCTACTACCCTCTCCTTGCATATTTCCTTTTCCTAACCTACCTATAGCTAACATATATGTATATTTGAAATTTTAGACCTACAGTTGTGTTATAACTTTAATGCTTCACTTTGTGTTAAATATTGAAAAGTCTGCATTGAATTATTGTCTTCTTTTTTGAAACAATGTGACAACTCCATTTGTAAATATCATGGAACTTATTTGAAACTTGTTACTAACATGGAAATTATTTGAAATTTGTTTAATGAACTGTATAGACTATCACCTTTGTAAAAGTAAATGTAACTTGCAACTCTTGGAGCTTTTCTCCCCAGGCCTCCACTGAAAACGAGCTCTTCTAGGCCTAGTAGACTTCTCTGGTCATCAAACATAAATAAATAAATAAAATGTTAAAATAGTGATTCATATTCAGACGTGTTTTTTGAAATGTCTTGCAATTAAACTATGTAAGATAGAGAGGATTGGTTGAAGATTATAAGGCCAAAGTAGAATATCAGTCTGTCTAAGGAGAATTTCTATATTTATAAATAAGTTGTATGATGTTAGAAAAACTAACAGAAGTTTATGTTCCCAACAAACACGGATCCAGGGATTCAATAAACTCTGTGTAGGATTCGCATGAAGCATACACAGAGTTTGCATGTTGGCGCGATTAGCAGCAGTGCTAATCACATATGATGCTGTTCATCATTCTTACATGAAAACAAGCAAGTTTTCATGACCAACCACAGTATATCTGGCCAGGAAGCCATGCAGAGCAGCATGAGCCCAGAAAGAAAAAGCCTACAGGCAAACCTGTTCTGCGAGATCGCAAGGACAGCCACAGTGACTACTAGGGTTCAAAATAACGCAATAACAGCAGTAAAAAGACAGTAAAGAAAAGTGTACTGAGTACAATGTACAATAAAACAATTATTTGTAGAATGAATTAATGGATGGAGAGGGTAAATGTCAAAGGCAAATACTAGGAAAGGTACATTGGGCAGGGGAAGTGTGCTGATGAAAATGTACACAGGCATGAATGGTAGGGATGAATAAAGAGGAAGAGGGCATGGTAAATACAGACAATCCCCAGGTTAAGGACGAGATCCATTTTTTAGTCTGTCCTTAAATCAAATTTGTATGCAAGTTGTAACAAGTACATATGGTTCTTATTAAGTGTGCCTTACACAAATGTTTGCCTCAGTCTAGTATCTATTTTGCTTTTCTTTGCATATAAAACACTTTAGAAACACTTTCAAATAAAAAAAAAATCTTAAACATAATACTGTATACAGTAGTAATAGTAACAATACTGTAAGTGCAGTGTAATAACAGTACAATAACTATGTTCATACACTACAGTACAGTACATTCCATATATAGAAAAAAATAAACTTACCTCTTTTTAAGCTTCACTTCACTTTTCTCTAGTATCACCCACAAATGTTTTCCACTCTTTCCTGAAATTTAAGACCTCTGCCAGACTTCCTCCTGTCACCTAGACCCTAATGAGCTGCAACGTCATTTGCCCATTCTACTATACATTGCAGTAACTGCTTCAATACTGTACTATACCAGACAGTGGTCTTGACCAATCAGATCACCAACACAGTGATCTCTTAACCAATCGGATCTGTTGTTCTCCATGAATGCAGAAGTAACTGCTATAACAAGATGTGCAAGCAGCTTCACAAATGGGGAAAACGGAAAAGGAAAGTACAACATAATTCTTCATTTTCAAGGTAAGATTTAGAAAACGTTTTTTTATTTATTTTCAAGTTATTTCTGACATTGAGGCAGCCTGTTCTTATCTATGGGTTGTCCTTATGTCAGATGCCTGTAACCTGGGGACTGCCTGTATGAAAATGTCCCTAAGCTAGGATATGTCAATGTATGTACACTTTCATGGCAAGTCAGTAGCATAACACTATGAGGATTATGCACATATGTAGATAACACAATATATACTGCTGTTTACATCTCCTGAGTGAGTATATTATGATAAGACAAGACAGTATATATGTGACAGGCACACAAGGTTACATGTCAATGGAGATGAATGGTTATGGTATAAACATCAATAACATTCTCACTGGAGAGGACATTTAACAAGGACAGTAAATACAATAGGGGTTATGTGCATACTCTGACGATCTGTAAAATGACTTGTTGAATATGACTGACATATCACCACAGCTCTCAACAAATAAAGGACACATAACAACAGACTCTGGGACAAATATAGAAAGAAACAGGCACAATCATGGACACTTTAAAATATTATCACCATTAACCTGTGGCATTGACAGAATATGTGATTGTAACGTATTATATCTATTCTGCAGTAACAGATGTGTATATAGGGGGATTCACCATCCCTTCCCCAGAGCAGCCTACGTTTTGGAGCAGGTTAAGATGGGTAGTGTAAAAAATGGAGTTGAAATCAGGGGCAATCAGTTTGCATGACACATAAGCCACAATCCCCACTGCAAGAATCAGTCCCATGCCATCAATGTTCTTACTGAGCTGGGCATTTATTGCGTGTATCACACATGCAGAATAGAACACTTTAAAGGCAATAGCATGCTGTATGTTACTGCAGACTTCAGAAAACGTGACAAGAAGAAGAGGTATCAGAAAACTGAAAGTCTGTAATAATTGCATGGACATCTTTTTTTGGCATTTTGCTTGGCATTTTGCTTGGGTGCAGTCTGTTTATCTCTAGGGCAATTCATCAAGAGCCTATTAAACATGTATTAGTCATTGATTCTCAAACATGTTGGGAAAACAAACTAGGATGAGCCACATTTCATTAAGCACTGTGAAGAATAAAGGAGACTATTTCAATATACAGTGCTCATAGTTTTCTACAAATAGATTAAATTGTTCCTGTTTTTCGAAGATGATGCAGACTTGGGGTTAGTTAATGTAAGTCTGGCAGTTAAAGCAGAGGACTAAGATGGTAAACCACTTCCTGTCATTAAAGAGGGAGGGTTTGATTCCTTGCTAATCTCTTTGCCTACTTTGTGAATCTAGCAAGTCACTGAACCAGTGACTATTCCCAATTTTCCCCTAAAATTGATGTTTCGTCCAGTAGGCTTATTTGGATAAGAAGCAAACAGAGTAAAAATAAATAAATAAACAAATAAATAAGCATGGGGTGCAGAACTGCAGTCTTTCACATGAAGGTGTAAATATGGCTCACCCCCTGTATTAATATTACTTTTAAGCAATTCCTGTAGTTATGGGGTTAAACCCAAGGAGGTTATGCTTGACAAACCTATATCACACATATGGATCAGATTCATTTCCTCCTTCTATACTGTCATCACATATACTGAGTATAATGATTTTCACATTTCATGTCATACAGCTTGGTACCATTTGTGGAAGTGTGTCTGTGCTGAGATGCGATGTTTGCACATATTTCATTAACAGCCACATTTACAAGATAGCAACCATTTGAAATTCTAAAGAGCTCTCATGCAGCATTCAGAACAGAGAGACTAATGATGCAAAGATTATGCATCTCAAATCAGAGTATGTCTGAGCATTCAAATTATTTTGATGAACAGTGCTCTTACAGATAGTACAGACAAATAGCTGGAGTATTGGTGTGCATCCACACATGTCAAAATGTGCACACAACTTGAACCTCTGCAGAAGAAATGCTTAAGTGCTTTAAAAGAAGTATAGAGTTTTTCTGATGTTTGCTGTTCTCCATACAATTCATTGTTTATTTTCGTAATTGTGGGTCTCGGTTATTGATTAAGCAATTACAATAAAGTACCATATAAGATGCTTCCTGTTTTCCTTATTTGAAATGCACTTATTCACATTATTTCATTCCATTCAGTTTGGAAAGGCTGCTGCTTCTAAAAAAAGAGAGATAAGTAACCTAAGTATAATAATATAATGTGCAATAAAGTATAATGCTGTGAATGAGAATAGTAAAGAAGAATGCATTTAGTAGATTGAAATAAGGATTTTCAGTCCTCTGGTCACTATGAATTTTATGTCTAGATTGCATGCACATTGATTGCTGCTTTGTTTTCATTTGCATTGTCATTTGAGAATACTGGCATTATGAAGTTGCCATTGATGGAGCTACTAACTTTTTTGCTTTGAAAAGATATTGGAGTCTGGTAATTGCAGCTGAAGGCTTTGATGCAGTTGAAAAGCATATTTTAAGGCTGAGCTATGACTGGGGGTATTATTAATAGATTAGCAACCTGTGCCTTGCAACAATGTGGAGAAGTGGTATGAGCTGATTGCAGACCTTCCTGCAGGTAGTCTGTTCCCCTAATTATATACTGAGTTATATTTAGCAGATGGAATTCAGAATTCCTGAGTGAAAAAAATCAGATAACATTCTGCTATAACATCCTCCCTTATTCTTTCAAAAAATAGCATGCATCGACACTTACTTTTTGCAAAACAACATCTGTAAATATTTTTTAAAGTGTCAGGTAAAGATAATTCATTTCTCTGGAATGTACATTGTGTGCAAAGTATCTTATTTATGTGTTTTTCAGAGAGAACATTTTACTAATTATAAATAGGTTACTTACACTTGAACTGAGTGCCACACAGAGCACAAAGCTATCCAGATGAAAAGATTTCCTCTGATATGCAATATGTGTCAGGGGTTTAACTGAGCTATTAGAGATATGTCTGTGTATAAATGTATCTCTCTCTCTCTCTCTATATATATATATATATATATATATATATATATATATATATATATATATATGTAGATAATTAGAGAAAGAGAACTTTATATTTGTATACTGGGGTAGTGCACTGATCTCAATGGGCCATTTACAGCCACTGGCACGGTGAATAGGCTCACATAAGAAATGAACAAAATGTATTTAAAGATGCAAGAATATGCTACAACATGGATGGACTTATGATTAGGATGGAATTATGTATATACAAATAAGTACCACAAAATGTTAAGTGATCCTTTGCCATCAAAAATACAAACAACAGCATAGCATTACATTGCTTTTCACATTACCAAATACAGAGAAGGCAGCCCTTACACACCAGCAGCAGCCATGTAAGTTATTAAATAACTGCATTCTCTTGAGCTGAACCACACAATGATGAACCATAAAATTAACATGAAGTAATCTTGCCACATGTATAAAATGTACATTGTATTCTCTAACAGTATAAAATGGATGCAACCTAGTAACACAATGCCATTAGCAAAATGGCAAAAAAAAAAACTTGACTGGATGTGTATATTATTTATTTTATTTTTATTTTTTTGCCATTTGTTTACCAGGAAAGTCTGACTGAGTCAACAGAATACGTTTTCAGCAGAGGCCCGGGGAGATAAGCTCCATATACAGCCATATGTAGCAATTCAAACATAGCACTCAGATCTTCCAGTTTCATCCCATAGGTTTACATAAAGACAGAAACATATATTACAGTTTACCAGCAGAGATGAATGGGTGTTCCAATAATCAAACAGTAAGTAGGTGTAAATAAAACAACAGTTAGAAAAACTTGATAAAAGTACAAATACATCAGTTGAATATAAGACTATTAGAAGAGTAACAATGTGTAGAGATTGTGAGGATTAAGAGGAGGGAGCTATGCATAAAAGATAAAATAGAAGTAAGATTAACCTGAAACAGTGCAAGTACACAGCCATGTGGTATTTAGATTTGTTTTAGTGAAGTTTGGAGACTGCTAATCTAGGAATTGATATTGTTGTTAGGGGTAGAGAATTCCATACTTTTGTGACAGGGTACAAGTAAAAACACTGTGCTATTTTTTTGTGAGTTTTGAGAGGCTTAGTAGTTTTTTGTCCACAGATCTTAGGATTCTGTTTGGTTGGTAGGGTTTAACTAGGTTGCTTAGAGCTGGTCAGGCAGAAGGTTTATTGATTATGTTGTGTGCAGTTAATAACTGGATATAGTGCAGTTGGTTGAGGAGTTCGAGCCAGTTAAGTTTTCGCATTGATCTACAGTGATGATTGTGGTATTTAGACTTAGAGGCAAACTTTGTCACTTTGTTGTAGTACTGTTCAGATTTGGATTTGATAGAAATTTGTAAGTTGGTAAGAATAGTGGCACCATAAAACAGGGTGGGGAACAGAAAAGTTTTAGCTAGAGTGACTTTAGTTGAGGTGCTTAGGAAGGGTTTATTTCTGTAGAGAAGTCCCAATTTCTGGTAGGATTTCTTTATATTCTTCTGGATGTGGACGTCGGATTTCAATTGATTATTAATAATTACCCCAAGTAGTTTGGTGTGTTGTACTATTTCAATGATTGTATTATCTGTCAAGTATAGTTTGAATTCATCTATGTCAGAAGTGGGATTTTTTTGGGTGAAAGAAGATAAGTTTGGTTTTATTAGGATTAAGGAAAGGTTGAGCACTAGTAAGCCAGGTTTCAGCATCAGTAAAGGAAATGTGTGTGTTGGAGAGTAGTTTGAGAAGTGCACTAGAGGGTCAGACAATAGTGGAATCATCTGCATACTGAATGAGAGTTCCCAGGGATGAGGAAGTATGTAGGTTGTTTGTGAATATGTTAAACAGTGGGGTACCTAGGGTGGAGCCTTGCAGGACTCCTGTAGTCTTATGAAGAAAGGGGGAAAGTTTATATGACCATTTCACAGCTTATTTCCAGTCATGTAAGTAACTTTTGAACTACTGTACTGTGGAATGGGATAAGCCTAAGTTGGAGACTGTGTCCAGAAGTAAGGGGTGAGAAACAGAGTCAAAGGTTTTAGACCGGTCAAGGAATACCACAGATACATAGTTTCCTGCTTCTCTAGCCCTGTTTATGGTGTCAGTAAATGATATTAAGGCTGTGTATGTGCTGTGGTCTGGCTGGAAGCCATGTTGAGTCGTGTGAGTAGGTGATTTTGTCGTAGCTATTGCATTAGCTAGCTGTTTTAAGAATTTTGGAAATAGGAGATAGAATAAATATGGTGTGGAAATTGGATGGTTCTGTGGAGTTTCCTCCTTTGTGGATGAGGGTAATATGAGACATTTTCCATATGCTAGGAACTAGTGATTCTGATATAGATCTATGGATTAGGATTCTGATAGGGTAGGCTATGGAATCAGTGGCTAGTTTAAGATATTGGGGTGGGAGATTGTCTGCCGAAGTGGAGCAGGGTTTTAGTTTTGGCAGTAGTCTTCTTACGGTAGTCGTAGGAATGGGCTGAAAGGAGAAAGCGGTTGAGTTATCACTGTGTGTTTTTTGGCTATTATAGTGGATTGGATTGGAGCAGGATAAAGTGATAATGTTGGTGATGGAGTTGGAGGTGGAGGGGAAGGGTCTGGTGTTGGAGGTGTTTGACAGTAGTTTTGCCATAGATTTTATAAAGTGCTTGTTCAAGTCATTGGTTACTAGGGATGGAGGGGCATCTAGTGTCAGCAGTGTTCTTTGTTTGTACCTGGGTTAAGTAATGTCAATATAGAATGCCAGAATTTTGGATTTTTAGTTCTGTGTTCAAGCTGAAGGTTAGTGTAAAATTGCTTACCTTTGTTCAGTAACTTTTTCACAGTGTTGTGGAGTTGTCTGAAATGGATGACATTTCCCTCATTGTTATTATGTTTTCAGGTCTCCCAGGCTATGTCTGTTTGTTTCAAAAGGTCTTTACATTCTTTGTTTAGCCATGGGGCTGTATTTTTTTAAAATTCTTTTGGTAAGTGTAGCTTGTCTGCTCAGGATAAAACAGACAAACATTCATGGGTTCTGTTCAAGTAGCTATATTACACACAAGCACATCCGAAATGAGGCTTTGTAACTTAAATAAACTTACAAACAGACTGACTATCACACTCATACATGTTAACACTCTGGCTGTTCTCTCAAAATGGCATTGCTGCCAGCACATGCTCAGTATTTATATGCACATGCCCACGTCTGGAAATGCTTCTTAAAGATATATACACACACTCTGATCTGCAGTAAGTACAGGGGCTAGAGTATCAAGTACATGTAGAAAGTGTTTTGAAACATAGCACAGCTTCATTGAGTGGAAGAAGTTTTAGATGTGTCCAATTTATTTTCTTAAGTTGATCATTAAATTTTTTTGACTGAATTTAGTTAAATTCCGGGCTGACTTCAGAGTATGTTTTTTTTTTTTGTTGGTGTGTGTTATCGCTAATGACAAATGTAGGTAGATGGTCACTGAGGGAATCAAAAGGGATACCCGTGGAGGAGAAATTGGTTAGATGTGATCCTAGGATCCAGTCTAGTGTAGATTGGTGAATAAAGTCTTTATTATAACTAGTGTGACTTTTGATGAGTTTTGAGAAACCATAAAGGTTAATACTATATGAGGGTGAGTCAGCTGTAATAGTTTGCCAGTCTATGTTTACATCTCTTAGGATGATAGTCTCATGTTTGATTGTTTGGGAGATCTAGGATAGTATATCTTCAAGAAGAGGAATATTGTGTCCTGGGGGAATATGAACTACTATGATGCAGATTCATTTGGTTTTGTTGAGCTTTAGGCAGGATATTAGTAGTTCAGCATAAGAGAAGCTAGGGATTTTGTCAATGTAAGGTCTTATGCTGAGTGTGGTAGGATATGGCAGGGCTACTTCTCTATATCTGTCTAGTCTAGTTATGGCAAAATTGAGGAGTGTTACTTCATTGTCTTTTATGTTAAGGTATAACCATGTTTCTGTTAGAGCTAGTGTATCAGGTTTATTGTGATCTATTCAGGCATGTAGTGGGGATATTTTATTACACAGACGTCTGAGGTTAAGTGACATTTATTTAGATTATTAGGACAGATGTTTGGATGACAGTTAGTAGAAGGCCCTGGGTCAGGATGTGTGTCTCCATTTTTTAGCGGAATGGAGATAAGATATGAGTAGAGTGTATTGTGTTTTTTTACATGAGGTAGATGTGAGGAGTATAGTGTAGGGTTTACTGTGTGTTGTGGTAAAGAGTTTGGGAGCTGACAGATAGGGAAGTGTATAGAGAAATACTTGGGGGGAGATGTTAGAAAAGTTGCACTGTTTAGATGGGTGACAGGTGATGGAGGTTCCTGATGTATAAGACTGTACAGGAGCTACAAAAGTAAGGGGTAAGGATTGTTAATAAAGAGATTAAACAGTAGACAAGAAACATTGCTAGTTGTGAGGGTAAGCTTGAGAAAAGATAAAAAAGTGTGTAGTGATGATGATTAATATACACTGGAATAAAACAGTTGTAGAGGAGGCTGAAATGTTTCAGGAGATTTAGTATTTAGTTCAAATGTTTTTGTTGCAGGGTGGAGTTAAGTAATGATTTGATGTTATCTGTGATTGATGTTTTGTGATTGTGGGTGGAGCTGATTAAAGTATAAAAGAAGGATTAGTGGGGGTGTATGGGAAATAGGGGTAGGGTAGGGGACTGGAGTGAACCCTGAGTGTAGTGAGGGTGGAACAGAGCAGGCTGACCCATGATTGAGTGGTGTGCTGCCAAAAAAAACAATGTATACAGGAACCTAAACAGGTAAGTTACACATTTCTAAAGCCTAAGGGAATTGCAGCCAGAAACTTACATTTTCAAAAACAGCACCAATTGCAGAAACAAGACAAATAGGTTTTAATCAGTGATTATCAAGAGCCAGTTTAGCAAGAGTAATTCTAAAAACTATGAGAACTACAAAAGCGAGAACTGAGTAAAAAACACTGTAACAAACATGAAACCAAAAAACCCACAAAAGCAGAAATATAAGAAATAAAACACAGACTCCAAAACTAGCACTTTCGTTCACTTTACATATGGAACTTCTTCAGAATAAACATTACACAGAAACCAACACTTATATAGTATAAAAATCTCTAATTAGATTAATTAACCAATCTAAGTTAATCAGCTTTAAAGAGAAATACCCCTAAAACACTATACATAATTAGCATTACAAAATAATGCTATTAAATATATTTGTATCTCAAGAGACTTTTGATGGATATTGTCTCATTTAACCCTGGAAATACATCAGCCCTTAAAAATATTTGCCATTTTAATTCAAGAAATTCCACAAAATATTGAATTGTTTGACAAATACCTTGGTATTAACTTTTTGAAGTACCAAAATATAGAATTTCTTAAAGGAACAACATTCTTTACTATGCTTATCTAAAGCATTATTACAATCATAATTCTTGATAGCTCTAATATGTTCACCTATACAACAACTCAGTGTTCTGGCAGTCTTGCCTATGTAAAAATGACTGCAAGAAGAGCACACAGCCAGATAAACTAACCCTGTGCTATGGCAATTAAATATATCTCTAGGTTCGAAAACATATATTATGTGAAGAAAAGAGTATTGATTACCTGGATAAATAAACCTACAGAACATGCATCCCTGACAGGGGAACATACCCAAGGGATCAAGCCCATCAAATGCATTATTTGTAGGAAGATGCTGTAATAACCCTTTTAGATGACACGTCTTTTTAAAAATAAAATTGGGTCACACCCCCACCACATCACTTAAATCTTTATTGCCATAAATAACCTTCCATTTATCCTTGATAATGTTTCTGATATATTCTCCTTCATAACTCATAGGAATAGGAAAAGCTAAAATTCTATCACAGGTATCAGTTTCTTCTGAATTTTCGAGTACAAACCTAGCAATCAGAATAGGAATAAAATCAGAATGTCTCCTACCAATAACATTATCAGCAGTTTTTTTTTTAACTTAGCTGAGGGATACCCTCTTTCTAAAAACATGTTGGTCAAAATTTCAACTTCTCTAAAAAAAAGTATCACCACTAAACATAAGGCTAATTTGAATTACTTGCCCCTTAAAAACATTAAATTTCATGTATGTGGGATGAAAACTGGAAAAATGTAAATAATTATTGCAAAATTTTTATTTTCGGTAAATAGTACTTTTAAATTTATGTTGTACATGGTCCATAGTTAGTGAAACATCCAAAGAATTGACAGTATTGCCAAAACCACTAACTTCAAATTTTAACCAATCAACACTGATTGATTTCTGCCACAAAGACATCAAACTCTTGTTTACTACCATCCCAAATAAAAAACAAATCATCTGTGCACCTCCTAGAAAAGGAAACTAGCTTAAACATAGGAAGTCTGACCTAACAAAAACGCTCCCACCAACACATAAGTAAATTAGCAAATAAGGGGGCTACCCAAGCCCCCATTGCTAAACCTGAAATCTGTTGGTAAATACATGAATCAAAAATGTAAGAACCAGGTCCAATAAAACCCCTATAGTTCTAACATCTTAACTTAATCTGGGTGCAAACTTGCTCAAAAACAGTTCAACAAATTCAATACCTTGCTCCTGATTAATCGAGGTCTACAGAGAATGTATATCAGTTGTACACAAAAAACATTCTTTCCCATTAAACTTGTATTTCTTAAGCTGATCTAAAAAATATTCACTTTTTTTAACAACTCGATTTAAAATGTTGTTTAATAAAGTGGAAATGTTAACTGTTTTGTTTTTGGGAGAGGAAACAATAGGCCTAAAAGGAGGGTTGTTTTCATTTCTGTGAATTTTGGGGATCCCAAATACTATCCCCAATTCTGGTTGTTCAACAATACAACAATTGCACTTTTCAATAGACAGTTTTGTTGTAGCAAATCCAACAAAGTCAAATCAACAAACTGATATTTTCTACTAACAAAATATTTGAACATGTTCCTATAACTGTTAATATCATTTAAAAGTGCAGACATATTTGTGGTATAATCTTCATTACTCATAATAACAAGACTGTTTCCTTTATCTGCTTGCATATATCTTAAATGATTTCATTTATGTATACTTCCTAATGCAAGTCTTTGTCCTTTATTCAAATTAAAAAAAAAAATGTTCACCCCTTCTTGTAACATTTTTATGAGCAAATAAGTCATAAAGGGCATCTCAACATAACCTCGATTAAGTACATGAATAGTCCCAACCAATGGCGGATTAATTATACTTTTCTTTTTAAACCCTTTTTCATCTTTCCTATACTGATGGAACAAATATTTTAAATTTAACTTGTGACTATATACTTCTGTAATTCAAGCATGATTTGACGGAATAAAAGAAAATCCCTTTGACAATACTTCAAGTTCCTGAGTGGTAAAAACGTCAGAGCTAAGACTGAAAATACGTCACAGCAACTTCAGCAGTTCTTCCCCTTCACTTGATTCTTCCCTCTGGTGTTTTTTTCTTCTTTGGAAGATGAAAAACTGACCCATTGTCGGTCTCTTTAGTCTGACCATGATTGAGATGTTCAGTAGAAGTCCTGGCAACAACTGCTTCAATAATCTTAGTCTCAGCTGACAGTGTTTCCACATGAAGTTGGTGGACAGAGGAAGTCCTGATGTCATAGCTGGAAAAAGAATCTAATTGGTCCATCCTCCGTTTGCTAAAGATTTTGAATTTCTTTTTAGGTTTTGGCTCATCTCCATTGGCAACCCCTTTAATGATGAATGACGAATTGAGAAAAGGGTTTTCAGCATTGGTCTCAAATAAATCCACAATATCTCATTGTAAACAGGTACCTTCTGTATCTCCCACTAAGGTGCAGTCATCCAATGATGTAGCACTAATAGAAGAAATAACTTCAGCCCTTGATTGTCCTTTAACTAGGGCAATAACTTCATTGGCTTTCCCAACAGCCTACTCCAGAGTCTGAGTGAGACTTCTCAGCTCTTCCGACAGGGAGTATACACTTACCTTGGGATCCATAAAAGTTTAACACGAAAATCCTGGATACAACAAATCTTGTAAAATAGTTGCTCTTGTGATCTTCTCAATAAACAAGATTCAGGAACTAAAAAAGCGAGAACTGGGAAAAAAACACTGTAACAAACATGAACCCAAAAAAAACACAAAAGCAGAAATATAAGAAATAAAACACGGAATTCAAAACTAGTGCTTTCGTTCACTTTACTTATGGAACTTTTTCAGAATAAACATTACACAGAAACCAGCACTTATATAGTACAAAAATCTTTAATTACATTAATTAACCAATCTAAGTTAATCAGTTTTAAAGAAAAATACATCTAAAAACACTATACATAATTAACATTAAAAAATACTGCTATTAAAGATATTTGTATCTCAAGAGACTTTTGATGGATATTGTCTCTAAAAGCTAAGAGAAACTATAATATCAAATTGAGTTCAACACTGGGGGCAGTACTTAAAGTTTTTATCCACAAGGTACCCTACAGCCAAAAAGAGGAATTTCCCTAATACTTTCAGTGGGTTAAAGAAAGGGAAGGGCGATTCTCTAGCTGTGTGTGAACTACAAAGTTGGTCTGTGCATACAGAAATAGGCTAGTGGTTTGTACCATAAAAGATAGAAAAACTAATAACACAATGTTAGACAAGGTGCACTTTAGATAGCAGAGTTGGTAAAGCACAATACAGTTGTCATAGTAGATGCTGAATGTGTCTAGCCTCTTTTCTGTCTGAAATGGAGTGATACTTTATGTAAGATAATATGTAATGGCTATTCAACATGTCTTGTTCTTTTACAAGTTAGGTCCAGGGTCTGGATAGCCACAGAGCAAAGTGGACAAAATTGGTGTACAAACATCCTTCTAATTGCACAAGTTAAGGTTTGCAGGTGTAGTTATTTGTTCTGCAAGTGTGTCTTGTTCCTTTAGAGGTTGGATCAAGGGTCTGGTTAGCCACACCACAAAGTGGACAGAAGTGGTGTACAAAAATCCTTCTAGTCGCACAAGTTAGGGTTTGCATGCATAGTTATTTGCACTGTGAGCTTGTTTTGTTATTTTAGAGTTGGGTCGATGATCTGTATAGCTGCACTGCAAAGTGGACAGAAGTGGTGTACAAAAATCCTACTAGTTGCAAAAATGATGGTTTGCAGGTGTAGTTATTTATACCATGAGCTGGTGATATTCTTTTAGAGGTTGGGTTTTGGGTCTGTATAGCACACCCCAAAGTGGACAGAAGTGGTATACAAAAATCCTTTCAGTTGCACACATTAGAGTTTGCAGGTGTAGTTATTTATATCATGAGCTTGTCTTATTCATTTAGAGGTTGGGTCAAGGGTCTGTATAGCTGCACTGCAAGGTGGACAGAAGTGGTGTACAAAAAGCCTTCTAGTTGCACAAGTTATGGTTTACAGGTGTAGTTATTTGTACCATGGGCTGATCTTATTCTTTTTGAGGTTGGGTCTTGCATCTGTATAGCACACCCAAAAGTGGACAGAAGTGGTGTACAAAATCCTTCTAGTTGCACAAGTTAGGGTTTGCATGTGTAGTTATTTGTACTGTAAGCTTGTCTTGTTCTTTTAGAGGTTGGGTCAAAGGTCTTGATAGCTGCACCACAAAGTGGACAGAAATGGTGTACAAAAGTCCTTCTAGTTGCACAACTTAAGGTTTGCAGGTATAGTTATTTGTACCACAAGCTTGTCTTATTCTTTTAGAGGTTGGGTCAAGGGTCTGGATCGCCGCACTGCAAAGTGAACAGAAGTAGTGTACAAAAATCTTGATAGCTGCACAAGTTAGGTTTGCAAGTGTAGTTATTTGTACAGCAAGCTAAAGACTTTGCTCCCTAATTCTGCACACAGCTGGAGGGGAGACTATCTAGGTATAAAAGGACAGGTACCATGCTTACAGGGAGATTTTCACCATATATTAGGGTGTAGCAATCCCAGAAAGTTGCAGGAGATGTAGAATGCTTTCTATAGACATGTGAAGAATAAAGTCCACCACGCTAAAGCAATTTTATGATATAGCTGTACGACTAGACATTGGATGAATTTTTAGCTACTGTGCCCATCTAATAAGTGCATTGTCAATTGGCCCCCAGAGTTCTCCATAAAAAAATAATTTTCTTCTGGAGCAATCTATGAATTAAATCATCTGTTTATCACAACTACTTTCTATGTACAGTCTCAGGTGACCACTGTCATATAATTTAGAGGAATTTCAATAATTAGCAACAATGTGTGAAGTTGCGTGACATTGGTTATCAGTACAGCCAATGATGGAAAGGCCTGGTGTAATCCTACAATACTCCTTTGCACTTACCTTTGCAAACATAATAATCTTCTATTTAAATATTTATCCACAAGGAAAATGAATCAGTCTGTCACAAATTCCATTTCAGAGCTACAAAAAAAAAAAAAAAAGCAAAGAAAGACATTACAACAGAAAGCACATGACTATTCTCATAGGCCTGTAAGTTTCCCTGAGTTTCATTAGTTCATTAGACATTGGACTAGCTCCATTCCATATTTCATAAAGCCACTGATTACTCAATCTCCCCGAGGGCACGAACCACACTGCTTGTTTAATCATGCACCATTAAATATTAAGATGCCATGTTCATATATTTTCATATTAATACTGATAAGGAATCTTTGTCTGTTGAAGACAGATGGCCATATTCAATAACCTGGTAAAACACCTAACATTTTTGCATCATTTAATTTTTCCACATGAAATGACAAGACAATCTAATGTTAATAATCACAATTTTTGTAAATTGAACAGTGCCTAGAAGATTTAATGCCACTTCTACTACTACTGTTAAATACCTTTTTACAACCGATGCATACATGCATAACTGAGCAGAGAAACAGAAAAGAAAAATGAATTTTACTTATCCCTGTTTAAACTTTTTGCTTCCAGTTACTTTATATGTACACACACACACACACACACACACACACACACACACACACACACACACACACACACACACACATATATTAGGCTGAAGTTAAGAATAGTTACACATTTATTTTTTCCCTGATCAGCAAAAGTAAATATTTGCAATCAAAGAAGAAAGAATGATCAGTGAGAACAGACTCCTTCATTTCTATAAGGAGTATTAATAAAACTGAAAAGTCCTTTTGCAACTGCCAGGATTAGTCTGTTTGCAATATTCCTACTGTTATATAATGTTTCCCCATGCAAAATCAGGCTGTGATATCAGCCTGCTTTTGAACTGTATATTCTCCAGCAATAATTCTTCACATTCTTACGCTGCACTACATTGTCACTATGTAGTGTTTTGCTCCAACCTCCTTCTATGGTATTAGAACCTGAAATCGTCTGTTTCTTGAAGGAAAGAAAATCTAACTTGTTGATGTAAATTACTATAAAGAATACCAAATGCCAATGATTTTAAACAGTATTAAACAAATCCATTTACAATATCCTGTGAGTAATCTAATTATATAGAGCATATGTAAACTGCATATATTGTTCTGTCTGTTAGACAGTTAAGCCTTTGTGAGCTAGGTATAATTAAATCCTAAGCAATATCTATACATGCAAGGGTGCTGATCGCTTCCCAAATTTAGATGCCTACATTTATTGTTTGCAGTGCCCTTTGTGACTCCCAAGTTAACGCTTGTCCTCTTTCCCTCTTCATTGCTGTAACATATTTACCTTAGCTTATTGCAGAATTTACCTATCTATTTTTTGGTCTGTAAGTTGTACAGAGTTACACACATATTCAAGTTATCAAAAACAATATGAAATTGCTGTGTTTGAAAAGTAATTTTCAGTTGTCTTACCTTTCAGAACATTCTTCTCAAACATCTTGTGTGGCATAACTATCTATATTATTATTAACATATCAAGTATAATGTTTTTTTAATTCTCTTTATTGTTTTATACAGACACTAACAATAAATGGCAACAGACTAAACGTACAAGAACTAACTACAGTCAAAACTATATACACGTATACAATGCCCAAAATAACAAAAAGGGTGAAACAGTAATCAAATATTCAGTTCAAAATATGTTCAAATAACATTCTCCAATATTCTTTAAGATAAGGTTTCTGGTTAATATTGTGGAACAAGTATCTATGAGCCTTAAGGTGTTTAATAGCAAGAGTCTTGAACCCCTCCCAGGATAATAAGTGCCTATTTTTCCAATTAAGTGAGATATAATACTTTACTAACATAAAAATGGAAATCAGGATTCTGTGTTGCGCCTTTGATAAACCTGGGGGAGGAATGTGTAAGAGAGTAAATTTCCTTGAAAGGGTTGATTTTTCATAGCCTATTTTTTCCAGTTGGACTCTTAGGGCACACCATAGTTTATATGAGCATTTGCAGCTCCAAAAAATACATAAAAGATCGTTTGTTTGATTTTGACAGACTTGACAGTGAGAGGAAGAGTTAGGGTATATTTTGTTAATTATGTCAGGGGTAAGGTATTCATTGTTCATTACCATGAGCTGGGTATATTTAAGTTTTTTTAGGGGTATGAGGCTAGAGCTAATCTCTATGGCATTTGAGATCTGATTGTGGGTGATAGAGGGATCCTGCTTTAGCCAGTAGTTAGAGAAAATGGGCTCCTTATGTGTTTTGGAGGACATGATAACTTTGTAGGTATTTGAAATCATCTTCTTTTTAAGGAAAAGTAGTTTCCACAGTACCTTGCAAGTTGAGATATATTTAACTGTTACCAAGGGGTGATCTAGGAACATATGAACTAACTCCCTTATTTGCTTAATATGATTGTATATTTTTTTGGTAAGTTCATGCTAACTCTTATATCACAGACGGTCTGTTGCTTGAAAGGGAAGAGGTCAGAAATGCTTGTATTCTTGAAAAGGGGTATTGGTCTAAGTTTAACATACTACCATTCATCTTTAAATTAGGGTTGAGATGTAATGGTTGTAGAGTGTTAAAGGCAGGGGTCAGGTTTAGAGATTGAAAAAGATTTTGTAGTGCCTTTATATTAGATTTAATGCCATTATGTAACTTAATTTTACCCAAGTTTTCTTTATTTAAGAAAGGAAGAGCAGAAGGATTGAGGTTTAGAGATTTGACATAGATATTATAGAGTATAACCCAGGCTGGACACCACATAGTGTAATCCTTATTGTAGGTAGCTATGTTAATGATCCTACTATCATTGATAATTTCATAACATAGTTTTAAAATCAGGCAATCCAAGACCTCCTTGCTCCTTAGGGTATGTAGGTTTAGTGTAACTAATCCTAACAGATTTAGGGGACCATATAAATTTTGAAATTAATGAGATAATATTTTTAAAGAATTTGTTGTGCAGGGTAATATTTGTTGCATTGAAAATATATAAATGTCTAGGAAGTATGTTCATTTTTATGACTGCTGTTCTTGCAAGGAATGGAAGTTTAAGTTTGGCCCATCTGTTTAAGTCGTTTTGTACACTCGACCATAATTTCGAAATGTTACCCTGATAGTGAGCTGTATGTTTCTGGAAAAAAATATTCCTAAATAGTGAAAGTGCTGTTTAATGTTTATACCTTTGGGAGACAGTATGTTTGGGTATGGAGAAGACATATTTATCGGGAAAATTAATGATTTATCTCTATTGAGTTTGTAGTTTGCAAATTTGCAGAAAGTATTAATGAAGGACATAATTTTCTCAAGATCAGAACTAGGTAAAGTAAAGTAGATGTTTAAATCATCAGCATAAGCTGATAGGGGAAATTTAGTGTTATATAGGACAGGAATGTGATGATAGGTTTTCTGTTTGATTAATAAGAATAAGGGTTCGATGAATAGGTTGAATAATAACGGAGAAAGAGGACATCCTTGCCTAGCACCGTTTTCAATTTCAATTCTAGATGATATCTGATTATTTATTTGTAATATAGTGGATGCATTAGAGTAAAGAGTTTTAATCTTGTTAATGAATATATTTGATATGTTAAAATGTGGAAGAATATCAAACAGAAATTCTGTGCTGATTCGGTCAAAGGCTTTGGATGCATCAATAGCTAAAGTGTATAGGGGACTTTTGGCCAGAGAAGAGAGCGAAATCATAGTGTCTAGTGTAAGGGCGTCGTCTATTGTTTGTCTGTGCATAATAAAGCCAGATTGTTCAGTAGAAACAATACTGGGAATGACTGCTTTAAGTCTATTGGCAAGAATTGTGGCCAAGATCTTCATATCCATATTAACAATAGAGATAGGTTTATATTCCCAGGGGTTTTTCAAATCAGCGTTATGTTTGGGGATAAGGATAGTTCTAGATGCATTAAGGTGGATGTCTTTAATTATGACTTGGGTAATATGATTAAACAGCTGAAGCAGAACTTTGGAAATTTTAGGTGTGAAAGATTTATAGAATTTGGCCGTGAAGCCATATGGTCCAGGGGATTTGTTAGATTTTAAGTTATTAATTGCTAATATAATTTCTTGTTGTGTAATTTCCCAGTCAAGGGAATCTTTTTGATTCTTAGTTAGCTTGGGGAAGGATAAGTTGTTTAAGAAACTTTGTAGTTCTGCTTTGTTGATAGGATCTTCTGGAGAGCTGTAAAGTTGAGAGTATAGAGATTCAAATAGTTTAAGAATATCATGCATATTCTGATATCTTTTGCCCTGATATGATATTTCCAACATAAAGGAGGATGTTCTATTTTGGTTTATAACTCTGGCTAAAATTTTAGAGGGTAATTGGGCCCATTCTGAATAGTTGGCTAAGGTTTTTATTTCATGAAAGGAATGGTTCTCAGCTTGTGAAGATATAAGTTTATTTTGTAGTTGAAGTATTTCATTCTCAGAGTCAAGTGAATAGTTTAATTGTAATTCGGCTTCAAGCTTATACATTTTATTTGTTACAGCCGATTTGTTTTTATTGCAAAGTTTCTTGTAGTATGATGCTTTGTTTATAAGGAATCCTCTAATCATTGCCTTGGTGGCTGCCCAGGAAAAGTCTAAAGAGATTGAGTGGGAATTAAAAGATTGAAGAAATTGGTCCAGATGGGACTCTACATGTGAGATTATTTCTTCCTTCTTTAAAAGGTTGGGGTTTAGCCACCACCAAATAGCTTTGTTATTTAAGGATCTTGATGAGAGCCAGTGAATAGAAAGTGAGATCTTGGAGTGGTCCGATAGGCATCTAGGATCAGTGTGAAATGATATGTCAAAGTTACTAAATATTGAGGAGATTAGGAAGAAGTCCAGCCTAGACCAACTTTTATAACAGTTGGAGAAAAAGTTGAATTTGTTATTTTTTGAGGGGCCGTTTTGAAAGATATAGGGATTGAATAAGTTATAATCTTCTTACAATTCGGATATGGTTAAGGTTGCATATTTATTGTAATTAGCATTAATATTAGTCCTATCAATCTTTGGATCCTGGATAGAGTTCCAGTCACCACCCACAATGAAATAACGGTGAGGAAACGATGAAAGTAATTTGTAAATTGTCATAATAATATTTTTTTGCCCGGAGCAGGGGGTATAAAGATTAATAAAAAAGATAGGTTTATCTAGATGAATGTAGATTGTAGTAAAATAACACCACCTTCCCTCTTTGTCTGAGTCAAAACTAATTATATCATGTTGGGATTTATTTTTAATTATTATAGCGACCCCTGCGCTATTTGATTTAGCTCTAGATGCTATTATAGTTTTAACCCAAGGTCTCCCTCTGTCCTGTTCTCACTGGTGATTAAATAGCTGAGTTTCCTGGACAAATATAATATTTAAAGCAGATTTAAACACCAGATGCATAAAAAGTTTTTTTTATTAGTTGCTTGTAACCCTTTAATGTTCCAAGACTCTGTATTCAGCATTTGCGCACTAAGTTATAAAATTAAGTAAAATGTGAGATATGGAGAATGTAAAACTGATTAGGAATAAAAACAATTTAAATGATGATGTCTGGGCAAGGATAAGAAACTCTTCCTGCTTTAAACCCGTGCCTAACCACCACCCAACTAGCCAGGAAGGGGTAGGGATATTAGGAATTAATGTGGCATAGGAAAACATTTTACAAAAACCCTGTGGCCCCACCCAAAAAGTGAGACTAACATATCCCAGAGTGACCCAACTATAACTATAGAATCTAAAATGCATAACAATCCTAAACAGGTTAGATAAATAGACTCATAACTCAGCTATCTAAAACTCAAACTGAGAGCTTAGTTATTTGTGTATCTAAGAGTTAGCTGTATCTATACGTGATATTTAACACCAACATTTTGTAAGCATGTTAGAGTTACAAAATGTGTATATAAATTTTCCTTTACAGCTAACACCAAATCCATTTCCAAAAAAAAAAAATAATTAGTATTATTGGTATTAAAGGGTAGTGTTCAGATATACTCTTGCGAGTAGGTTTAATGAAACTAATTAACCAGAACAAGTAGTGGTAAGGCTCTTTGGCCCCAAAGGTACAAAACCGTAGCAGAGGAATTAGAATTAGAGTAATACACGGAGGACCCTAGATATAATGTAAAATACCATGTTCAGGAAGTAAATAACAAATCAGAACTGTTTACATTGAGATATTTCCTGTAGTATAGAATATCTATACTGGAGTCCTAGCTTTCATTTCTTATAGAGAAGGTAAATAACCATTCTGCAACAACATATAGTCATATATTACTCCTGACCTCCTAGAGAGTGACATTCTGTAAATCATGCCATGTAAATTAGCAGAAATTACCTGATATCGTAAAACAGATAACATCAAAGCATCAAGCTTATAATACTAATAAAATACTAATAAAAATTCCATACAATGCATAACAGTCTAAGGTATAAACAGCCTGTAGTCTAATGAACGAAAATGACCCCGCACCTTACAGGCTTAGCACAAACTCTGTACATATGCTATCCCCTTTAACTTCTGTAGGAAGAAAGAAAAGAGAAAAAGAACAAAAAAAAAACTCTGATATTATTTCAGCAGTAAAATGCACATCCTTCGATAATGAGCTTACTGTGTTCCAACTGCTGCACTTTCGTGTGAAGAACTAAGCCAAGCATTTACAGAGCTATTTTAGAAAACTCTGAATATGATAATGATCACGGCGTTTTTTTTTTTTTTTTTTTAATATTACAGAATAGTCTCATTCAAGGACTATGAGACAGCATCTTTATTCTAAATTAAATCAGCATTCAATTCAACTTCCCTATAACTTTTTTGATTCTACCTAACTTTACTCATGTAGTTAAATAAAACATGAAGAGAGATAGGCATCTCATGTGTCCATCTAGTTTGTCCTTCTATTTATCCTGTGGATGTGAACAGAGGCTGACATTGTATTATGCACGGCTTTATTACTCCACCTTGATATCACTGGAATGCCGAGATGATCGGAGCTGTTTTAATAGGCCAATGCCAGTCTTACATTGTCACTTACTTCAGTTTTAACCCACATGGTTATACTCGATGGAACTTTACATCCTCATTGACCGATGTTTACTCTGGAAAAAAAAAAAAAAAGACAAGCGTTAGGCAGCTTGTGCCTTTAATGTCCCCTAAGGCTCATGGGAGAGCTGTGGTCAAGTGAGTTCATGTTGCGGAGGATCATGGTAGAAAATGAGAGGTTTAGTTGCTGAACCGCCAGGGGCCATGAGGTGAGGAGGCCTGTAACCCTGTCAACGAACGACAAGGCAGGAGTCTATATCAACACCGAAGGAAGTCAACATAGGATCAAGGAAATCCCTCCATGATGGGCCAGACCAAAGAGACAGCACACAGAACTCGAATTAAATTAGCGTTTTTGATGTATAGCATCTGGACATTCCTTGAATGCTTCAAGAAACATGAAGTAGCCTCCTTGCTGTTTACTGCAGATAATTTGGAGCCCTGGTGGTGGAAGATCATCTGGAATTTTATATGCTTTTTAATTAGGTATGCACAAAAGGGTGCAAGCTTTTGTCTTTCCAGTTTTATCTGTGTAGGAAGATCAGATGATAGGTATATTTTGGATCCGTTCCATAGAATATATTTTTTGTTTCTAGCTGTAAATAAAAGTTTGATTGCATGTTGAAAATTTAGTATTTTTGCATAGACAATTCTCGGATTTGTTTTGGTCAGATGATGGTCTGAGGGCTCTATGGGCTTGTTCCAATTGTTATTTGGTCTGTCAAGGGCGCATTGTCCAGGAATAGAGCAAAGACTGTAGATATGCCCCGGGATTCATGAAGCTCGGCGCAAGGCCGGCATTAGGCTTGCACCGACCATGTGGCGTGAAGATGGCGCAGTAGCGCCAAATGCATATTAATGAAGGCATGCTGCCGCCACAGCCACGTGCATTTTGAAACGAGCGTGAGTGCATAGGGCATGTCAAAGTGCCGCACGGAGGCGTGGAAATGTCAGCTGTCGACGTGTAACCTAAAATGCTTGCATATAACAATTTGCATGCAATAGTAATCACATCTGTCAGTGTCCATGGATACTGAAACGTATGCAAAGCATGCAAGACAGTTCCTGCAAACACAAAATTAAGAAGCAAACACAAATGCACGGTAGGGAATAATGGGTCCCCATCCCCCAAACAAATGACATTGAAAACCATGTGCCCATAGTCCAATGTAGTGTAGCTAGTTATACCAAGTGGAAGTGAAATGCATCATGTTAGTGCGCCTCCAATAGCTACATCCAGCTCAATGGTCAGGGTCTCCAGCTGTCCCACATTGTGGGAGAGTACACAGCTGGGCATAACAAAACCATGATAAATGTAAATATCTTGCGACCGTATGACAGAATTATATCCCACAACGCATGTAATAGTCACATACAAAAGGTATGTCCGTATTTAACATACCATATGTGACAAGAAATAGAATAAGCAAGAAAACGAAACAGAAGGAGCATATAAACTGCTATGACAATAAGGCAACATGTAGGCTTAAAGGAAAAGTATTATCCGTAGCGTTGACTGTGGGTATGTGTTGTCCAGTACAATCAGATATGTGTCCGGAATATATCCCATCCTGGACATAGGAAAAGGTGGCACCCTACCAATGATCAGAGCAGTTGGCCAAAATCCGCACATATGCGGTCCAAGCCGTACTTGTCAGGATGTGTCACAGTTGAAATGGTATTACCCGGGTGTACAAACCATGTCATGAAAGTTAAGTATGGGCGTGTACCTATGTGCGTGATGTATAGCATGTGGAAGGTGTAACATGCCAGGGTAGTCCACACAACCATACAGGTACTTGACATATGTAGTGTGTGCAATGTGTTACCTTGACCGTGTCATGGGCCATCAACCAAAGCAGTGATGGATGGAGTGTCAGGAATATGTGTGTGTGGGGGAGGGGATGGGTAATGGTATAATCCTCAAAGGCGAGACTGTGTTGTATGCAAAATAGGTGAACTGGAGGTGTATGAGGGAGCAGCGGGTGAATCAGAAAGAAACACAAAGAACATGTATACACATCTGCAATACAACCTGACAGGCCATACTGTAGAACACAATCCCACAAACATATGAATATTAAAATGTGCAATACATATGTACAGAAATGTCACCGGCACATACCCACAGAATGGTCCTGATGGAACCGGCCCATTCAAATGCAACACACCTGGATGCATAATGGAATACCCATCATCCCCTCCACAGCACACAACCTGCCCCCATACCTGAACGTCCACCAAATCCAGCCATACTTGGCTTACTAGCTTGGCGCAGCCACATCTACACATAGTGACCACTACTCATATGCAGTAGGCAGTGTCACCCTAGGCAGTTTCAGGATTGCAAAATATGTATCCCTTGCATGTAAAATCCCCAACACATTTTCGTAAAGCCAAAAGAATGGTCGGTATTGGTCTTGTTACATTTTTGGATATCCCTCATGGGATAAGTAACTTGTGTAAACATCAGAATGGGTGTCAGGACATGATGTGTCCAGTCCTGTAGACATCTGGACACAAGTTTCAATGTACAGTAGTGGTGCACGAGACTGTCCAGCCCTAGACGGTCATGCAGAACCTACTACCCAGGATCAAACACCTGC
Source organism: Protopterus annectens (assembly GCF_019279795.1). Taxonomy (NCBI): domain Eukaryota; kingdom Metazoa; phylum Chordata; order Ceratodontiformes; family Protopteridae; genus Protopterus; species Protopterus annectens. The sequence continues at coordinate 195,666,237 of NC_056725.1, read as the reverse complement.
CCGTGACGCATGTGTCCCCACATGAATAATCGAGAGAATATATTGTACACATTCGCATAGTGGCACTTGGAAATAGGGTGATGAAGGCACTGACGTAAACAGGGTACCCCCTGATCCACTGTGTGAGGGACAGTCACTGTGTGGGTAGGTGTGTCCTGACCAACAATGATACAATGCCAAATGTCCTGTGATTGTAGGAAATAACTATGTACCATACTGCAATTAACAGTTGCCTAAAGCAGTCATGTCAGGATAGAAAATATGTAATTCGTACAAGAAACAGACTCACAACTAAAGTGCTAAAGGTATAGGCTCTCAGCTAGGAAAATAATGAATGTTCTAAACCTGCACTGACCATGGGTATGTGTTGGCCTAAACAATCTGGTGTCCCCAGAATATATCCCAACCTGTACATATGACAATGTGTCAACCCTACCAATGGTCTGATCATTCGCACAATAACTGGCCAGCCTCTTAATCACTCACAAAGCCAGTGACCTTTGGAGGAAAGGTGTTGAATGAGAATGACTAATTACAACCATTAAGAGTAATAGACGCATTTAACTGCAGAAATTAAGTAGTAATACGAATCTGTCAACACGTTCCAAGTTAATAATACTAATATGGTAGAGGTGTCCGTGATTGTCCCTGATTTGTCATAGCCTTGTCCCTGTCACTATAGAAACTAGTCCCCGAGTATCACAGAGGTCCGTACACATATGTACACCAACCAACTGTCACATTTGTTGACAGGACTATTGCATACCTGTAGTGAATTTATAACTGATGTCCAGAATAATATTCATCGTATATATAAATGAATGAAATAGTCAAATGCGAAGGGAAACACGGGGGGGTAGTGTCGACCTAATAATGTGGTCAGAGGTGCCCAAACACCTTCATCTGTAAACACAGGTAGAATGTTAAAATCTGGACTAACTCTGTCCATGTGCTATGTCTGATATTTCAACAGGTACAGGGCAGTTCTAATCACCAGTCGGACAAGCCTAAACCCGGACTACCACATGAACACCCTGACAATCAAACACACCTATGTGCGAGGACTATAAGCGTAGGAGTTCTGAATATCCTTGGAGTGAGTAGACATGCAGCACGGGTCCAGAGCAGTAGGAAATAGGGAATGTCAGAAGTGTAGTACTGCGGTTTTCTCAGCAGGAGAATGGATGCCTGCTGTGTAAGTGAAGCGGTGAGGCATATGTCAGAGTAGCTATGAACCATGGGTATACATATAAATGAGGCAAAACAACAATAGTGTAGTGGTTAGAGCATCCGCCTAACGTAAAGGCATTCCCGGTTCAAGTACAACTATAGCACATATTAATTTATTGTGTAATGAATGCCTCTGTGCTGTAAAGCCAACATTTATACATGTAAAAGTGACCGCATGTCTCGCATGGGGCCGTTAACCGGATTCCATCAATCAAAGTGGTACTTTCATAAGGAATAAGGCACATGTAATCACAAAGAAGTGGCATTAAACATATATAACTCACAATAAGTAGATGCAAGTGCGCCTGGGAGGGTGTAAGCAGCTTGTAGCATATCAAATGTATGTTGTCTTGTACAGCTGTAACTTTTATATGGATGGATAGATAGATAGATAGATAGATAGATAGATAGATAGATAGATAGATAGATAGATAGATAGATAGATAGATAGATGTGTGTATAGATAAATATCCACAGACATAAAAGTAATATGCAATTATATATATATATATATATATATATATATATATATATATATATATATATATATAGAATGAACGCCGAAAGACGAAAGCAAACATAAGGGTAATGAAGGGAATCTAGAGCAAGTAAGGTATTATAAAGTGCTCACAGCGTATGTCAGATAAAGCTGCACAACAGTGAGTAGAGCACCGCTATTCACATCAGAGGCAGGGTTATACCAGAGGCCATAACATCGTTGAAGTGCTATGTCAACATTATACACAGACGGAATGTAGTACATGTTGTGACCACCTACACTTGTAACCCACAAATCGTTCGTAATCCATAACACCAGGAAAGGCATGTATGTGCAAATATGAATGGATTGGGACCCTGTGAATACACGAGGTGGTACAAAATGTGTGTAGGGCCCCAACGCTCTGGAGAGGGCAATGTGTAAAGGTGTGTCATGGCTGTGATATCAGGTGGATAATGGCTGTTATGCGTGGAAACTCAGCACGGGTGTGCTGGAGAAACTATGGATATGCGATTATGGACACAGGAGTGCTAGGGTATGTTGCGCAGGTTGCAATGGAGCAGCCCGTGGAGGTCAGCTAGTACGTAGGTGCGATTCCCAGATAGAGCGTCGTCTGCGTGGAGACATGCGTGAATGGGCGTATCGTCATCGGAAGTTGTGCGTCAGGGCTGGCAGCCCGGCACGTAAAACCTATCTGCCAACCATGAGTGGAACGGAGTTCTGCTGTGACAACCCCAAACCGGGAAAAGCAGAAAGACACAACTACATGCAGACATCAATATGTTGACGTACAATCTCAGTAACACAAACACTCATTCTATTAATATTAATAATATGAATGTGCACAGAAACAAACACAGTAGCAGGAATAATAGGCTACGCATACGAGTCAAATGACACTGTATCACATCACACTTATCAGCGGCACCCCAGACATGAAAAACGTGCGACATCTGTCCGCTGTATAACGTGCAGTATACTGATCACAAGTTCACCGGAGTGAAGTGTCGGTGTCATAATGACTAAGGCAATAGTATGCTGTTGAAGCAGAGATAAAACCCAATACGCATGTGTAAGTGTCTATGTCCAGGAAATGTATAGGTTAACGGACACACAGATGTATATATAGATAAAACATATATGTATATATATATATATATATATATATATATATATATATATATATATATATATATATATATATATATATATATATATATATATATATATAAATGTATATATTTATATACAGATATATATACATATATATATATATATATATATATATATATATATATCACACACACACACACAAAGATATAATACAGATATATATATATATATATAGATAGATAGATAGATAGGTAGATATACACATACAACAGGTATTGATATATACACACACACAAAACAAATATATATATATATATATATATATATATATATATATATATATATATACATATATATATATATATCTATATAAAGATATAATACATATATATATATATCTATATAAAGATATAATACATATATATATATATATATATATATATATATATATATATATAGATAGATAGATAGATAGATATAGACATACAACAGGTATTGATATATACACATACACACAAAACAAATATATATGTCATTGTAGATATACACATGTACATAACTAGGTTACTTTACAGCAATTAGGGGTAACATATTTACAGACCAGGCATATGTGACTGGGAGGTCCAATAAATAAACATTGTACCCCCCACACCACCCAGCTAGGCCGGTCAGACATACAGACAGGCAATAAAGATAAATACACTGCTGCTGTCCAAAACACCGGCAGGAAAATATCAGTGGGAGAGATCTGCAAGGTCTACACTTTAAACATGGATAACGGTGTCCCTTGCGGGACCCCAAAAATTCACTGTACGTGTGAACCTGTGGTTATCGATGCGTGCATGATGTAGGTGTACATGGAACAGTAGGTTGTGCAAGTGGAATAATACATTGGTTGACAAAATGTACGACATGTGTCCCAAGATGGGGAGAGTGGGAAATGTGTAGGGGTGTGCTCATACCCCAGCTGCGCTCACAGTAAGTATTTGTCATGAGTGCTGCAGGGGGGTGCCAGGTAGGTGAACCTTGGGTATGCAATAATGGTCTTAAGTGTGCAGGTGCTGGTTGGCAGAGATGTAGTAGGCCCGCCCAATGGAAGTCATTAATATTCCTATGTGTGCATAGCAGATGCTTATACCTCCCAAACCTGAAGAGCACATCTGCCAGATAGTCTGTAAACCATCGGGGGAATACATAGGGACCAAATCAGTGCCGTGTACCCGATTAGCATGGACGTCCATAGTTATGAATCAGAATGTAACAAAGTCCAACTAAACACTTCCAGAACTAGTGATATTAGGTGGATAGGTGGCGGAATACAGGTAATGACAGGTGACAGCATGTATGAGTCATAAACAGCATGTACCTCGACAAACGTGAATGAATACATATGCTCTGTGACTGTCAATGTGTCTGGTTAATAGAACCAATCATCTAAATGTGTCCCACAGGGTGTTATGCAGTGTTCCTGATACAGTGTCCATTCTCCCCCATTGGTATGTGAGGTCTGCTAGTGACTGAAAGTGCATAATTTGCTGACCACCTTAGGTAGATGATAGCATAATAGATGAGGTTTACCACCTGTACGCCTTTGAGGGACACACCCGTCTGGGCAGTTGTGTCCTGCAAAATGAATGTTATGGCACATGGCCTGTGAGTTTGGGAAAGGAGGCCATATATTGTGTGTAGTGGTGTCAGAAATTAATTTGTTGTATCAGAAACAGCTACATGTAATAGGAAACAGTATTAGCAATTATAATGCTACAAGAATAACCTTAACATATGCAAACCATTGAAGTAGTGAGTTTACTACTGGCTGTGGATATGTGTTGCCTTGACACATGTGATAGCTCTACATATAGGATCTATAGGGCCACCACCATTCTTAATGGCCAAAGTGGGACCTGCTCTGTAGAAATGTCAGACGTACCAGGGCAGAACATACCTACTGTCATGCATAGTACAGAAATATATATATCAGCACAAATCAAAGCTTAGTCTAGCAGCAGTAAAGTTGCTTATGCTACTACATATAACATATCGACGTGTCAGGTATACAAGACCTTTAACAAGCAACAACTACAGACATGTAGAATATGACAATGTCCCCTAATCAGGACAGTTGCAATGGCTAGAGTATTGTCACAGGACATATGCCTAATGAGGGACTGTCCCATGCAAAGTGGGATAGGTGTTACTCCTACAGTCTCCCGTCGTGCAATCTGAAAGGTGGAAAACGTACAGTAGGCATGCGGTAGCATGACTCAGCGGACAGCTGCGTTAACAAAATAACATTCACATGTCAGCATTGCAGAGTATCGGTTTCCATGTATCAGGCAGATGGGAGCAGATCATATGAGGAACACGCATATAATATGATTATGTCACTGGACAGGTCGCAGAGTCCATACAGTCGAACGCCTGCCATCGGCAAATGGTTAGACATACCCAATACTGTAGTCATGTAGTCCGATGTAATACGCATCACAAGGGATCACACACACCCAGCGTGAGTGACAAATGTAAGCACAAATGTCAGCGAGCGAGCGGGTGTAAGCGTGTTTGTCTACCAGTATGCCAGTAGTGCACTGTCAAAGGAATGTGGAGTCTGAACGGGTATAAGGTGCTGTAACCAGTGGTCAGCAGTGCTTAACACTGTGCAAACCCATGCACAGCTGCTCACACCTGCTGGAATGTGCCTTACCCACCCCGTATCCAAAGGCGTCATTCTGTCCGCAAACAAAGAACTGTCCTATTCAAGTGTTGCTAGCAGTATCCTGCGCACATAGCTCATATGAATTAACAATACACTATGGCATATGTACAGACAATAGACCGCACACACACACCATACAGCACAGTCATCCAACAGTACAGCAATGCACTGGCAGATATGTCCAGACCACTGGTGTTTGCAGGCCTGGCCGTCCTGTGTATCAGTGTGAGCATGCCTAGTATGACTGTTATGCATGTTGTCGACCAATATTACCGTCATACCGTCATGTGTGTGAGCATGCAAAGTATGGTCAACTGCATCGCATGTGTCACATGTCCAGATAGTCAGTACTGTGTTGCCGACCCCACCGTTCTACACAGACAGATGTCATGCTGTGTCTGCAGGGTAGCTAATGGTCATGTGGCATTGACAGTTGCTACATTTCTGCATAGCATGGGGGGACATCCAACCGCATCCACAGTCCTACACAGCACCGGGGGTGGAGCACATGACTCTCACATGTGTACGTTGGACGGGGGGCACAGCTGACAGTTGTACACATCTGCCACTACTGTACTGGTATGTCAGGTACTCCATGTCAGAGTGTGGACCTACCGAAATTGCTGTTTGGAGAGATACCAGTGTACATCAGATCACAGCTTTAAATACCAGCATAGTGGTGTTGGACGTCCTAGCTTTCACAACCTACATCAAACTTCCTGGTCTGCTGTAGTCTGTGTGTGTCTCTGGGGGTTGGGGTCATTCATTGGGCATATCCATAGGCCATCGTATATAATTTGTCTGTATTGGTCCACACCTGTCCAGCTGCATGGAATGTGTGTGAGCTGTATGGACACACATGATGTTCAGCCCATAATCTGCAGTGGATTAGGACACTCTGTGTACTACTGGCTACCATTGTGACCCCCGTATGTGCTACGGATGTCATGGTGCCACTATAGATGTGTACTGTCTGCTGCCCTAACATTCGGCCACCAAAGTCTCTTGTATGCTCACATACATACCATAGCAACAGGTTAATACACATTCTAATACAATTGCCAATTGTTAGGTTGATAGACGTACCCTGGGTGTGTTCCGGACCTGAGGACAGTTCTGGAGGGCTGCCTATGTCAGATGCACACAGTGCACCTCCTATACATGGCCGAGCACAGGTAGTGTAATGTTTGGCATCCATTGTACTGTGTGCGGGTCAGAGAGAGTGAAATCCCTGGGTATCTACTTTGTCAGTGCATATGACTTGTGTTGCCTCTTTGCCAAGGGCAGGTCATACTGTGCATGGCCCTGTCGCCGAATGGCCCCTGCTCAGGTAGTTCCTTCGCCAAGTCACACTGTGCCTGTACAGGCCTTGGCAGTGGTGTTGGGCCGTGTGGCCCTGCCCCATGCTGTTCCTGCTGCAACTGTTACTGCAGGATCAGATTGTGTAGCATAGCAAATACCATAACAATTTGTGTGCATGTAGCTAGCGAATACTGCCGGGCACCACCGGAAGAGTCCAGATACCAGAACCATGACCTGAGCATCCCAAACACATGCTCAATTATATGTCTTGCCTGTGCATCTGCCTCATTATGATGTGAGTGTTCATGTGTGTGTGCATTGCTGATGGGTGTCATCAGCCAAGACACCAGTGGTTACCCAGCATCCCCCACTAGGAGACTGTAGGGGATGTCCATATTGGGAAAGGTGTGGTACAGCTGTGTCAGACTCCATATATCAGAATCATCATAGCTTCCAGGGCAAACAGCACACACATTCAATCTAATGCCCAGGCCGTCACATATGGCCTAGCTGCTGGAGGGTATGCCCCTGCAGTGAATGTAGGCCCTACCCCGCTCACCAGGTGTTGCTTTGCTGTGTACATGTGTGCAAGCTATAGCACCCAGCACCCCAGGGTAGTCAGCCATGTGGTTGAAGAGATGCATATTGCTGGTCTACTAATCACGTGTGTTGAGGACATGTACGTGCTCATTAGTATGTGTTGACATGGCATCTGTGAACTGGTGCAATACTCTGGATGCAGATGCCTGTGAGATCCCCATGATATCCCCAGTTGTGCTGTGGGAGGTACGTGTGGCTAGTATACCTAGGCCAACACATACCGTGGTATCCACTGTGATGGGTTTCCCTCGGCCTGTTTGATGTGTCAGGTGTGGCAGGCACAGGTCAACAAGCCACTGTAGGAGGTCTCTGTCCACCCCATAGTGGTCCACCATCCCCAGCTCATGTAGCCCTTGGTAAGTCACCCTGGGTCTATAAAGTCTTATGTCACCCCAGTAAGGGTTGTTCGGCACCATACACATCCTCACTGTCCTCAGCCTCCTGCACATGTTGGTCTATGTTGCCTGCTGCAGCCTTCTCATTTGGTTGGACTGTGTTGTGAAATGTCCCCGCAGGTATACACTGGTGGTGTAGAGTGCGGAAGAAACCTGTTTGTATGCTGCTTGCTCACATTACCGTACTGTTCAGGAGTAGGCTGGCCATGTAATCTGCTGATTGTGCTGATCATCACCTGTTTGTTCAGCCTGTTCACCCTGACTACCCCACTACTGCTTTTGTCCCTCCCAATGTCACCAGGCAGGTATAGACATACCCCTAGCTTTGGGGTGCTAAGGCAGGAGCACTCCCGAGGCACGGGTTTGCAATGTACGTACAGTATGCCTGACCCCCCTCCCATGCTGTCAACTATATTCGAGCCCTGCACCTGGCTATCTACACATATACACTCCAGGGATCAGTATCACACCCTGGGGATAAATGGGATACACTATTGTCAACCTCATCTGCATAGTATAGTCTTCTAATGAATAGTTATATGACCCATACCAAACTTCCAAATTAATAACCACTGCTTAGTGTCGCTCAGATCCATACACAACTGGTAACAGGTGCCTTACTATCACCGTATTCGATATCCCATGGTCTTCCCAGCAACAAAATAACCGGTGTCTACACGACTACAACCTGAGACCCTGCACACAACAGATGATGTGCATTACCACTACGCCATGGCAGATATACATACATCCGAGGTTATCATGTACAGATCATCCAGCACAAACATTCAATAGTGCTGATGTCCCCAGACATATATGTTTATATCTATGTCTATCTCTCTATATCTACATATATCATATATATTATATATATATTTATATATATATATATATATATATATATATATATATATATATATATATATACATATACATACATGCATACATATACATATACACACATATGTAGATATTGCATTTATATCACAACAGCGGACCACATGACAGCAAAGCATTAGACAGGAATAAAAAGGAAACTACATGTGCCACTTGCATCATGTAGTGTTGTTACTATCAAGGCATGTGTGTTTTGTTGCGTCACACGGGCCAGACTGTATTAAGGGTAATAGTAGGGCTGCTGACATTTACTCACCAGACCTATTGGCGAATGTATGTTTTGACATCCCACTGTCTTGGCAGAATATGCGGGCTGTGGACACTATATAGGTCAGCAACAAAACACACTAAACACATCCTGCAGCTAGCCACCCACAGATACCAATGCATAGGGTATAACTGTCAAACACACACACCTGCCATGCCTTGGAATTGAACACCTACCTGTTTATTCTACCACACTACAGCATTACGCAGTAGCAGAATGCACTACCGAGTTTCAGCATCGCAGCATTCCCAGAGGCATACTTCTGGGTGGGTGACATCATCAGCAAAGGCAAAGACGCCGATAGGGAGTGTACGGAGAGTGAGCTGTCTAAAAATATTATTCTGTCCCCAGGCAGCTGGAAACATACACAGCAGGGCTGGGATTAGAACATAGAACTTACTACTTGACTACCTTATCACACTACAGCATTACGCAGTTACAGAACGCACTACCGAATTTACTGGAACACAGCGCTCCCAGAGGCATACTTCTAGGTAGGTGACATCATTAGCAAAGACAAAGATGCAGATAGGGAATGTATGGAGAGTGAGCAGTCTAAAAGCATTACTCTGTCCCCAGGCAGCTGGAAACACACACTTAGCAGGGCTGGGATTTGAACCTACACCTAACTACCTTATTACACTACAGCATTACGCAGTTACAGAACGCGCTATCGAGATTACTGGAACACAGCACTCCCAAAGCCATACTTCTAGGTGGATGACATCATCAGCAAAGGCAAAGACGCCGTTAGGGAATGTATGGAGAAGTGAGCAGTCTAAAAGCATTACTCTGTCCCCAGGCAGCTGGAAACACACACACTTGGCAGGGCTGGGAGACGAACATATACCTAACTACCTTATCACACTACAGCATTACGCAGTTACAGAACACGCTACCGAGATTACTGGAACACAGCACTCCCAGAGGCATACTTCTAGGTGGATGACATCATCAGCAAATGCAAAGACGCCATTAGGGAATGTATGTAGAGTGAGCAGTCTAAAAGCATTACTCTGTCCCCAGGCAGCTGTAAACACACAGATACACAGACACACACACACTTGGCAGGGCTGGGAGTTGAACATACACCTAACTACCTTATCACACTACAGCATTACACATTTACAAAATGCGCTACCGAGATTACTGGAACACAGCACTCCCAGAGGCATACTTCTAGGTGGATGACATCATCAGCAAAGGCAAAGACGCCGATAGGGAATGTATGGAGAGTGAGCAGTCTAAAAGCATATTACTGTCCCAAGGTAGACAGAGACAAACACACGGCAGTGGTGTGAGCGGGACAACTGCCTATCTATGGAGCACTATTACAACACTACATAGATACGAGACACGCCACAGACAGTACACCATTCAAGACAGTCAACCAGTGTGTTCAATGTAGGAATCCATCCTGACGTGGGGTATGGACATCTGTTGGCTGGATGACCACTATCTCTATACAGGATTTCAGTGGTCATGCCCATACACAGAGGCACATAACCGACACAACGTGTCTCTGGGCATGCTCACACACTTAGTAGCACACGTCCGTTTGGAATGTACTGTGTGTCCATCTACACAACTGTGTATTGGGCATGCTCATACACTTAGTAGTAGTGAAGGGCTGTCTTGTATGCACACGGATTCCAAACATGAAAGGGCACAGTGTGTCGACAGTGAACATTGTTAGCACGAACTAGATGTGTAGCGTTCGTAATCACAGCTGACAATCCAGATCCAACAATGGGGAATACGGACATCTCTGCAGTGAGGAACACTTGACATATGGCACAGTTGTGCACAATAGCACTACCACTGTATACCTCAGATACAGACGTGGGCCATAAGACCGTGATGGACCGCTCCAGGTGTTAGTGTCCCCACGTACATGAAGGCCACTCACATGTACTGACCAGTACACACTCAAGAGCCATCACAGATGTCTCAAGTGCAGATCACAGTGGTAAATGCCACATTCTACTATGTAGCCCTCAGACATCACCATATCCTTGGACCAGCAACACACATACATACATTACTACAACACCATGTTACTCATGACCAGTGGACTGTACATAGGTCTACAGCAACTGTGCAGACTACACATGTACTGACAGGGTTCCATCATGTGTTATGCCATGCAATGATACCACTGTTCATAACCAGGTCAGCTCTACACATAACAGGGGCCCTGGGTCTTATACAGCTGTAACAGATGACTGTTGCTGTACACCAAAAAACACTCATGTTTGGATATGACATACATGTAATTGCCGTGGATATGTACATGGCCCACACACACACACACAAACAACACATATGTACATAGCATAGCTTTTGCTGTCCTCCGTACAGACAAGTGGCTACAGCAATCACACGCTTGCACATGGAAGGTAGGTCCATGGCTATTGAAGGCTAACAGTACATAAGGTAGCAATGTTGACTGAGGTAACATTCCCTCTGTACTAGTTACCCATGACAACTATCATATCATACAACAGTCCATGTGTCATGTATGTCATCATACATGTCTACCAATTGCAATGCATACAAACATGGCTATATGACAGGAATGTAGGACCAACACACATGTACATGTAGTGGTGTGCATTCAGCTACCATGCATGTGCAGTAGCTGATGTATGCTGTTCATCTGTGTCTAACTACAACATGCAGTTGCAATGCAGCCCCATCATTGACACCTGTATATGGTGAAATACTGACAGTATGGTAGGATGTACATCAGGTATGGATGGATGTGTGTAGATAAAGTGGTGGTCCACCTTTGCAGATGGATCTTTGCTGAAGACAGCTCACAGGTGTGTCACAAGCCGTCCTACCATGACATGTGCAAACAGTACGCTATGTTACTGTTACTTGAAGGTGAAGGCATACAACCTACACAGTGGTCAGGGTGTTACTGACTATAAATCACTTGACACCTGTAACACTTACGTCCTCCCGTGTGCATATAGCAGCACAATTGCCGAAGGTAGCATTGGTACACATAATGCAACCATACTGCTGCATGTCTGTCAGACGTATCATCATATAGCAGGTGTATGATTCACAGTACTGCCATGTGTGTTTGCTTGTGTGACCATATATGCCACGTACGGCGGGGAATACATCCCAATTGTTACACACCACTGTACACTGTTGTAGAGATCTGTACATACTGCAGTGTAGACAGCAAGACATAGGCAGGGGTGGTGTGTGTATCACACACATGTCAGCTATCTGTATGTGAATGACATTTGTGGACTCCACAGTGTGTCTGTTTGTGTGTATGTATGTATGTATGTATGGCTGTCTGGTGCATGGAGTGAGGGTGTATGCTACCATACAGAACAGACAGGATTCCTAACCCCTCATGGTGATGCAATCTGCTACCCTGTTGATGCCTTCAGTCTCAGCCTTACTGGCTACCTGTACATGTTCATTCTCTGTCACGTCATGTGGGTGCACAGTACTGTGAAGGTGATTACCACATAGGCAGGGATCCTCACCTCAACACTATCGAGTGTGCGTTATAGTGTCATTGACCCTGTGAGTGTGGGCATGTTACTGTGTGTTTCTGTGTATGTCTGTGCGTGTTCTCATCCTGTAATGTGACAGCGTATTACTACTACACAGTGAGGCCTCATGCTATCAACTGGCCTCTAACCTTGACATCAGCCAGACCGCTGTGTAAACCCCCCGCACCATGTCACTGTACCTGTGATGTGACCTGGTATGGATGTCACGTCTCTAGCCACTGTAGCCTATTAAACAGCTGACATGCTTCTGGATCAGTAGATGTGTGGACATCTGTGGAATGGTAGCCTTTCTAACAGTGAGGTTGAGGCTACGTATAGCATGCTGGTATTGCCGTACATGCCTGTGAGTACTCCACATTTACACATGGGAACTGCAAACACTGCTAATTACTGGCACATGCAATTAGACCTTAAGGAGGGAAGCAGGGCATCATTACCAACATGCTGTTGTTACCAAGACACATACTGTGAACATATAACAATGCATTCTAAATCTGTACTACATGGTATGTCTGGTGTGTGTCAACAGTACACAACAAATGTAATATACACTTATCTCACTGTTCTGTTCACCCTGTGCATCAGACCATATGAGCATGTCCCTGCACCGATGGTGTGGATGACAGGGATGCGGCACAGGCATCATCATATGCACAGGGAGATAATGTTTGCCAGGGGCATAGGCTGCACCAGTGGATGGCATCATGTGTGTGGGTTAGGGCCAGTGATCTGATTGGACATGTGTGGTTGTTATGCATGTGGATGATGCGGTGCCCTACAGATGTTTCTGCTGTGTGCGTATATGTGTGCACACAGTTCTGCCATGTGTCCGGCCTACACAGGGGTATTATTGACAGCTCCAGATTGTACAGACCAGGATGTACAGCTCACAGTGTCCGACCACAGCCACGTGACCTGTGCCTGCCAGGGGTTGCACGGGCACTACCATGCAGAGGTACAGATTGGCTACTGTCCGATGACACATGTCCACTTGAACCGTGTCCCCGCTGGGAACATCCAGGGCCATGTCCACGTGGCCTGCTGTGTCCTGGTGTGGACTGTGCAGTGCCAGCTGCACTGCTACTGCTACCGGCACTGTGGGAGCGGGCATGTGAGGTATCTCGTTCATGTTGACCTGCACCAGGTGGTGTAGCTGGCCTACGTCCACATGGCCTACGCCTCACTCCTACCAGATGTTCCAGCACAGACAGCTCACACTTGCGGATTGCCATGCCACGGTCAAGGATTCCAACCATGTCACCCAATCACCTGTCCAGAATGTCAGCAATCTGCTGTTGAGCATTTGCCAATACCTGGATGTTATCATTTAAAGAATGGATAGCAGCCCTCTGAAGCCTCTGCCCTTCTCTGTTCTGCCATTCAGCATGTGCCTGTACCGCCATTACAGTCTGAAACATGCGTCTGGTGACACCAGCTGCTGCACTCTGTCCTGCAGGTGCATGTCTGCCAGAGGTCCTCCTATGAGCAGCACTGGCCACATGCCTGTGTGGCACATCTGCAGTCATTACACTGACACCATGGTGTGAAGACACACCTTCTGTAGCCACCACATGTTCCTGTTCCAAGCTAACACATGCTAACTGTCCTTCCTCTATGGCCTCTGGTGATGGGGTATGTGTTGGCATGAGAACTGTGTGTGGGGAAAAGGGATATATAGCTGGGATGGCAAGCATTGTCACAGATTCAGCCCCTGACAACCCTGCCTGTACCTCATGCATATGTTCATCCCTGCTACAGTCTGTGGGGACACTAACATCAGAAGGACCGTAGGAGGGTAATGCACCTACATCACCTGTGAATGCAAAGAAAGACTCTACATTACACTAGAGACACAGACAGAGACACAGGCAGAGACACAGACAGAGACACACACAGAGACACACACAGAGACACACACAGAGACAGAGAGACACACACAGAGACAGACACACACAGACAGACACACAGAGACAGACACACACAGAGACAGACACACACAGAGACAGACACACACACACAGACAGACACACACACACAGACACAGAGATAGACCATGCATGTGATTTGACAGAAGGCATGCAGCATGCATGTGATACAGCAGATGGCATGCAGCTCAGACATTAATAGTGGTAGTAGCATGCATCCCTGGGTTGCACACAACAGCAAGCAGGTGTCATATCAGAAGCCATGCAGTTCAGACAATCATGGTAGTAAGCATGCATCCCTGTGATACACCATGTGGACCAGCACAGGTTAACAGTGCACATGGCTGATGTGACCTTGACATTAACATGTAGTATGACATGTAATCTGCTGACGTGTGCATTGACATGCATATATGTCTGACACGATGGTGTCCTGACACATGTACAGCAGTGTAATGGGTATCACATTGCAGTGTTGCTGTATGCCCTACAGATAGAATGCACTTTTAGCAGATGTGCATGAGCATTGAAGGGTAGTATGAGGCATCTACATTGCTATACAGTGTGAAGTACAGACACTGTGCCATTGCATGGCATCATGAGGCATCTATATTGCTATACAGTGTGGAACACACACACAGTGCATAGCCATGACTGCGTGCACACACATTATATGACTACTGTGGATTGTGACTGATGTCGCTGAGGTGTGTACACATTAAACCATGCTGTGTCATGTGACAGGTCACCAGAATACCTATGGATGACACCCCTGCACAACTACTAAAATGTCTTAGCTGCCTGGCAACCGTGTCCACACATGGCAGACTTGTCAATACACCATGTCCCACATGACATTTATGTACCACACACACGAGGTGCATGGCTGACAGTGATGTCCAACAGCAGCAAGGGAAATGTATGGTATCTGTGGCCTGATGTGGTGACTATGTCTGTGGAAGCTGTACAGGTGACTACTGTCATGCTGTGACACAGTCATGATGTTCAACACATCTTATATGGTCGAATTAAGTGATACCTCTACAAGCTGTGCACAGGCTTTTAGGATGTCCAGCGTTCCACATCAACTATATAACCATTCAACAAAGGCTATAGCTGGACCATGTGTGGACAATGTGCAACAGGGTGTATACACATCACATCTACTGTGTGTTGCTACATGTCTCTGGCCATCCTCCATGGCCATGTGTGAACATGTGTTGGCCAAATGTTTGTGATGGCCATCTATCTTACATGTCTGTGTTGTCCCATATGACATACACCCATAGATGTCAGATATGTCACTGTTCACAGGGTTATGCAGACAAAGGGTTGTATGTTTGGTATGTGGGGTATGTATTATGGGATAGTGAGACAATGTTGCAGCCAGAACACTACATGTCTGGGACATGTCAGATGGCACATCACAATGTGTGCACCCATTGCAGGGGCATATTCCACAATGGTGAATCCTGTGGGCTCCCCATATCCCAGCTCACTGTGTGGTACTGTTTGCGTACCACACATGTGCTGTTCCAATGTATAGTACATATTCCTACATTGAACAACACCTCCACCATTGTATGCACAGCTGTCCACACATCTAGCAATTACAGATACTGTGGTTTCATGTTGGTGTTTCATTTAGTTTGTATATATTGCACATGGATAGCCAGTGTGATTGATGACAAATGCGACCTGTATATCGTGACTGGACCATACATTATGTGTACATGTGTTAATTGGCCACATGGTGAATAGATCTATGCATTAACATGCCTGATACTGATAACTGTCTCACCTGCAATGGACTGATGTCTGTGTGGCACGCCATACGTACCTGTATAGGGATGACACAGCAGTTTGAACATTATCCATGACTGTATGACAGCTACAGCGTGCACTGTGCATGTTTACAAATTCGCCTGTACAATAGCATATAGTATGCACATGTGTGCATCCACAGGGTAGCATACTATAGTATGCGGCATGTGTGTAAACATACCTTGCATATGATGTTACATTACATATTGTACAGTGACACATGCAACTAAATGGGATATAATAGTTATATGTGCAGTAGTGACTTACCAGGCAACTCCAGGCTCGGTGTTTGGGAGACACCCACCTCCACGATGGCAGCTAGTGTTTGTGGATGCTGTTCTGAGGGTGTCCCCAGGCTGGCCAGTAACTCCTCGGTAGGTGTGAGTGGGGGCTGGGTTGGTGGCCCTCCACCTGTTCTACCTTGTTCCCTGGTGATTGCATTAGCACGCTGTTTTGCATGTCGTATCAGGTCCATGCAGTGTCTGCGCACCTGGTGGTACGTGCAGTTATGGCCAACCACATCATTAACCCTCCTGCAAAGTTCCTGCCACAGGTTGTCACGCTGCTGGGCATGCTGTGGCACATGGCTGAACAATACCTCATAGTTATCATGGAGGTACGGTATGAGGACATCATCCTCCAGGCGGCTATACACTGGCAGACGTGAACGAGGCATTATCTGAAAGACATAATGATGGAGACAGGTCACAGTATCACAGAGATGTACAGATATATAGCTGCACATACATTTGTATTAAATCTAGTACAGATGAACATTTATCTTTGCAAATCGTCATGACACTGACACGACTGACATGTTTGTGTCACACCCATTGTGCATTGGATATCATCACCATATATGTGTGTTACCTCATTACATTGCTCATAATCCATGTGAATGCTGTCTTGATGTGGGCATGTCTGTTTGACTGTACTGGTGTTCTTACCTATCAGCACATGCCTGGATGTGTCCACAGTAATGCTGTTGACCTTGATGCTGTGTATATGTCACATATCAACACATACATTGCCTTAACGGACACGAGCAGTGACAATGCAGACATGTGCACAGAAACCTTTACATGCATGTGTTTTGCCATATACATCTACATGGCACTGTACAGCAGTTCAACATCCTGCCACGTATCGCCTGTGTTGCACATGTGGTACACATGGGACAATGGCTAGCCGGAAATTATTCGCAGGGATGGTTATCAACTATAGCATGTACGGGCAAGGTCATGCAGTAGTGTGTATGCCCTGGGCCATGTATGGGCATAGGATGTGAGGTTTTCTAGCTGTATCCGACAGCCATTTTGCCACCGCCAGGTGCATCAGTGCCACATTACTGATCCAGACAGTTAATGATACATCTACCATGCGGTCATCGCACCATGTATGGCAGAGATGACATGTGCAGCTTTGATGGACAGGGTTGCATGGTATGGCAGGAGTATGTAGCATGTATGGCACAGGGATCTGTCCAGCATGTGGCGATCCTTGTAGTAGGAAGGTGGCTGTCCATGACATATGTCTTTCAGATCAGGATATGTACGTGTAGCATGTCCAACATCACAGTGCTGCACATGTCTTTATGCAAGGTAGCCAGCATGCTGCATAGTGGAGGTGAGGATTGTGAAGGCTGGTGTCGCCCATCCACGCATGGCCAATACCCTTTAAAGGTGATATGTGATCCGATATTGGTCACCCGAGTGCTGAGTATGCCCGTCCAATGATCTCCATGCTCATGGATGGCACCCTGTCATGCCTTGGGTGCGTCGCATGACTACCTGATTGGCCTGGAGACATCACCAGCTCTGGGAGATGAACTGCACAGCACCATCCCTTACACACAGTGTCCATAATGTTGACCACTGCCTAAGTGGTAGTTAATGGGTACAGGGTTATTCACCTAGCGATGACAATGCTATTAGCAGCTGTCAGATTGTGCACATATGTCACGCACCTCACCCACAAAGCCCATTCTGTATGTTGTCCACAACACTGAGACAGCTATTGCTCCTAGGTCATGGCCATTCACATCTTTACATACACAGATGCCTCCCATTTGTCTGTGTGGTATGGGCTACAATGAGGGGGGGTACAAAACATTAACCCTGTTTTACTGTAGCTGCCACTGGTGTGATATGCACATGTCACTCAGACACCTTTTGTAGTGTTGCTTCTGTCAACAGGCCACTGGTAGAACACTACTGTGACATACGAAGGTACATCTAGTATACTCAGTGTAGCTGGAACACAGTATGGGTGATGATGTCCTATGACCTGTCACAGGTATGCTATGCAGTGTGCAATCATCCGTACTGTCATCTACATCTGTACTGCTAACATCTACATTGATAAAGGTTCATGGACTTGCAGACCATACTCAGCAGGGTAATAGTGCAGTGCCTCCCATTATGACTGGCATCTCCACTTGTGGGTTGCAATGGGTTTATATTATCCAACACACTATCTGTATTGCATATTCATGCTCAGCACTTGTTCAGAACATGTAAGTACTTCATGAGTTACTAATTACTATAGCACCCATTCCAACTCATTTCCTACAAGTACACTGTTTGTCCTTACATTTCCAGCTTACTTACAGTACAACAGCTGTTGTACAAACGTACCTCACATATCTTGTGAGACATAGTTGAATATATAGGCATGTCCAGATGTCAATTACCAGTGTTATTGCCTGTCTATATGATGAATATGGCAAACATGAGGCAATAGAGCAATTGTCTCATGTACACAGTCAATGCTCACCTCCCAACATATGACACTACAGCCTGTGGGAGATGCACATATGTAGCCATGCTGGGGGTAATGCTCTCTCCAACCCAGACTGAACCTGACATTCATGTGGGGACATTAAACATTTGCAACACACCCCACTCATTACATAGTCTCACTAGATCTCCACCACCACAGACCACACATAGTATGACTACGACAGTTGCACAACCTCTCCATACTGTGTGTGTAGGCAAAAGAGGCAGCCCCCATCAGCAAACACAACACCAATTATTTATAGCCCACAGACTCATGTGTGCCCATCAACTACAGCCAATAGGGTGTTATAACATACCCAACACACCAGTCATAGGTGACTCTGTAGGCGGTCACACTGATGTCCCACTCAGCAGGCTACACAAGGCGATAGTCGCTTACATCTGGCTGTCGGGTAACAGGATCCACAACATAACCTATGCACCCATGCCACACCTCACCAGGTACAATTTGACTGTCATTCTCCATGTTAGTGTGACTGCCCTTAGATGTAACTTCCTGGACTACATGTACAGAGACATTCAATAGCTCTCCGGTCTTGTAGCCCAGGAAGGCATCGCCCAAGCCCTGAGAAGCATTCTGCATTCATCCAGACTGATACCACGGTACAACGACTGAATGTTTCACTTCAACAGTTGCCTATGCTTCTGCTGTCATTCCACAGGCATCCAGTATCTGTCTGCTTTGAATGACATGGTCAACAAAACACGATGCTTTGGCACAGATGACTTGCACCTGTCAGCCCTGGGATTACAGATAGCATGTAAGGCTCTTGCTGCACCTATACTGCCTGTCTTGGACAGTTTCCAATAACATATTCACCACCAGAACAGGAACAGGCAAGCAAAACCTGGGGTAATGTTACTCAATCCTTGACATCTTCATCTCTAATGCACTCAGGCAAGGCACTCCTTATAATGGACCACTTTGATATCTCTGCAGTGACTGGGACCTGCCTCTAGGCTCTGGAGAGCACACCTGCACTGACAGGTTATACGCAGACTACACCTTTCAGTCATGTAACCAGGACCAGAACACCCATGGCGGAGGTGTGTCCATATTTCACAAGGATGTACACACCTCCAGGCTGGTTACTTAGCACAATGCATCAGAGGTAATCCACGTGCAACTAACTGTGGCCAGAACTGCTATACACATTGTAACTTGCTACAGTTTCCATACCATACTCCACAGTTATCGGCCCTAATTTCTTGGTGTACTGGACAGTAGGGTCCAGACAGGAACTACTGATGTGAGACTGACACTACCCCACACTTAACTGGGATACCTACTCATGTACTGACACATTAGGCCAATGCTTTCTGGGATTCATGACCTCCAATCGGCTGGATCAACCCATACACACCACCACCAAGGCCAACAATATCCTAGACATGGACATTACCAACATGTGACTGGTGTTCCACACCTGGGGTTATCCCCTCGTTGGTAGTTTCTAAACGTATGCTAATCATCCTTGTTATCCACATCCCGGCACCACACCCTTCACGGAATACACAGTACAAGATTTCTACAAGGCCTATTTCAGACGTCTTATGACAGTGGTAGTAAACGTCATGACACCCGTGCAGATGGACAACGTACTTACAAACGCTGAAACATACACCACTGCACTTCATTAGCACTTACACAACTGCATTGATCATGCTATCCCAAACAGAGCCATGATGATACCCACCAGATAACGAACACCACTCTGGGGGTCCAGTTCCATGGACATAATGTACAACAAAAGGTGGAGGCTGTTGCAAAATGGAGTACAATCCCATGGGTGGGGTAGCTCACTGGTCAGCCTCAGTAAGAATCTGGGATCCCTTATCACATCCTCCAAAGCTAGTTACATAAACATCACTGCGACACATTCCAAGGACTACCACAAAGCATTATGGAGGTATGTCAGTACTTGATGGCAATACCCGCATCTGCTCTGACATACGACGGTTAGGCAGGAACATTACAGAACCAACTGATATTGGCAACATCCTGGCAGATAGGTTCAATGCTAACTTAACACCCTCTCACTCCCTACAGGGCCAATATCTATACAAGAACAATGAAGAATCCCTGTGGTCACAACTATGCAGTTCCAACCTGCACTCTCTAAGGCCTGGAACACAGACTACATGTGACCATCCAACATCCCAGGCTGCGATTTACACAAACCTCAGAATGACATGGCTCCCCACTTGACCACCAGATTCACTAATAGCCTTGTATTAGACATTGTGGCCCCTGAATGGTGCACTGCAACAGTTATTGCACTCCACACAGATGGCACCACAATGAACCAGAGGGACTATTGCCATATACGCCTGACTGGACTGTTCTACAAGGCTATGGGGCACATCATCATGGAAGTCTTTCACAGAGACAATGGTGAGCTCCAGACCTTTGATGCTACCCAGGTTGGATTTGTTAGGGCCAGACCATGGCTCCTACACCTGGTGGACTCCTTTGTTACAGTTACCAGGGTAGTTGATGACAGTAAGGGGGTCCACACAGCCTACCTTGTCCTCTCATTGGCTTTCAGCACCGTTCTCCATTCTGGTATTGACAACATACACATCCACCTGCACATCAACCCCTATGTCTCGAGATGTTATGCTATGTGGCTCATGGACAAGACCCACACAGTGAGGGTAGCATACTGTAGTACCTACTGTAATTCAGTTACATTTGGCATACCACAGTCCTCGGTCATAGGGCCCCTCATGTTCGGTATATGCTTCCCTGAGGTATAGACTAGCACAGAGGGACTTTCCCTGAATAGGTTTCCAGACGACTGCAAACAGGGAGCCATGATTGATCCACCAGCTGATACAGACACCCTCCATAAGGGTGTCACTGTGACAGATACCTGGTGTCGATAACATGGCTCAAGCTGCATGACACAAGGTGCATAGGCATCCCCTTTGGATTACACCAATCACCCACTGACTATCACATAGTAGTCCCCTACATACATGTGACATTATATGGTATCTTAGTACACACGTATATAGCACCCGCTCCTTTGATAACCATATTGCCAATGTGGCGTGGATATCCTTCTATGTGGCCACCCTTATCTGTAATGGGTTTGTAGCTAGAACAAAGGCACTCATTGTACCTCTATACTCCTGACGTATGACACACGTTCAAGGGTACAACACCCCTTTTGGGGTGTACCTTACACAACAGCAACAGCTTTACATACCACAACATGAACACACCATGAGGATTATTGACCTCCGAAGGATGAGGTATGCAGCACAACTACAGACACCACAACTGTACACATTTGCATACTGCATACTCAGGGGTGACCTCTGCTGAACATACAGGGCCCATGTCCACAACAATATTGATGGATATACTCCACATAAGCAACATAAGCAAAAGCCACTGAGAGCAACATGCTCATGGATATATACACAAA
This sequence comes from Protopterus annectens, assembly GCF_019279795.1. Classification (NCBI taxonomy): domain Eukaryota; kingdom Metazoa; phylum Chordata; order Ceratodontiformes; family Protopteridae; genus Protopterus; species Protopterus annectens. Next base: position 195,643,685 of record NC_056725.1, on the reverse strand, counting down.
TGCAACGATGAGTGGGACGTGCTTGAGGGATACATTCCTGAACCAGACACTCACCATGCTTTGGAACATGATTCCTATGTACATCAAGCAGGGACTGTCACTAGCACTTTTCATGAGATACCTCGATGGGTGGATGGGAGACACACATGTATGCCAGGGATCACTGCAGTGGCTGTACTGTACACAGGTGCAGGTAACAAATGGCTCTGCTGCTCACAGACACAGGACACTATCCTAGGGAGGTGCCACTGGTGAAAACACTGTAGTTGGGTTTACAAATGGACTTGGCCAGACAGCATAGTACCTAACTATGAACCTGTGAAGCTATTACATGTCCTTGGTACATGGATAATTGAGTAGCTCTTCCAATTCAATTAGCTATCATACTGTTACAGTGTCCCGTGACTACAAGCCATATATATCCTGTTATTGTGTATTGTACATGCCAATAGACATACCTTTTGTTTGCATGATATAACAGTTATTCTGTGTAAAATATCTGGTATATATCTACCTACAATACTGTACATTACACATGTTTTAAACATTATCCCATAATGCAAAGCATACTTGCACAGCAAGACCACCTTAGACATGTTATTCTTGTTATATGCCCATGCACACGCCTACTGTGACAGTATATCAACATATATTATCCCTGCTATGGCACGTACTTGTTGGACAAACCCTACCACTGATGGCGGGTGTTGTGGAATTGTTGTGTTTAAAACCCTCATGTAGCATCCCTTGTGGTGTATGAGATGTTTACCTTGTGGCACACAGCAGGACACACAACTTCTACAAGCATTACTATGCTCAACAAGACATCACTACATAATACCTTTTCCCACTTTATGCATTGCGTACACTTTAATTAATACAAAACAGGCTCTACAAACACAAACATACTGAGTGTTCTACTTACCTTGTTAGCGTTCCGAGTCTTTGTAAATATCTCTCTTACACCTTTCCTGTTTAAACGGTTCTATGGTATGAGCATATGGTTTGAATGTATGGCAAGGCATCCTTATATACGTAGATACCTGTAACATGTGGTATCCTGCTGCCAATTGGTGTTCCTGAGAAAATTATTACATGCACATCAGCTGTGCAGCTACTCCATTCGCCAATTACGTGGCAACAGTGGGGTATAAATGAATTCTCCACTTGGGCGTTTCCCTTTTGCCCTACCTTTGGGGAGATGGCCTGTATGTGTTTTGTTGTGAGGAATTGCAACTGCTATTTGGAGAGACACGGATATTTTGAATTCATGTCCCCCATGGATTGTGTGTGATGGCTAGAGTATGTGGTTCTACATGTGAGTGTACCTGTCATCTCAACCGTCTGATAAGAGACTTTTGCAAACAAAACCTGTAACATCACCATCTGTTCCATTATACATCAGCTATGATTTCACATGGCACCATTACAAATGTGTCTCTCACAAGGTATGTTAATGCTTCTGCAGATGTAATTGAGTGAGTGGATGTTTGTGATGTTATTACAGTCTGTATTGCAATTGTTTCGGGTGTGGGGGAGATGTAGGTGGGTGTACATAGCATATACAGGTTTGTGAGGACTGCATTTCTACATATTCCATATGTGTGTGTGGGCTCCTTCCCTAATTGAAGACCTATCATTTAGTACACTAAAACTATGGTTGTTGCAGGCTTATACATTGAGCCATTGTTAATTGGTTCCTATATAGCATGCAGGTGAGGTTGATACTTCAACACCTCCGGAAATACATCGAAATGTAAGGGAATGTTACTAAATGACAGCTGTCTTGTGTATTTCTGTCACAGATATTTGCACTCATTGCAGTTGTGTTGGTGACTGAACCTCTTTGGCATGGGTTGCCACATTTTCAAATGGCCATAGTGGGACATTTGCAGGACACTCATCGGTGTTTACAGGCCGACACATACCCATGGTCAGTACACAGGCTAGAACGTACTTTTATCCTAAATACATACTTAGTCTTGTAGCACTTTAGCTACTTATCATGTTTCTTGTAACATTTACGTATTTTAGATACAGGAATAACTATATAATGCAACTATTACATAATATATGGGACATAATTATGTCCTACAATCTCAGACATTTGCCCTTTTTAATATTTGTTGTCAGGACACAACTGCCCAAGGAGGGGCTGTCCTTCTTAAAGTGGGACAGGTGGTAACCGTATGCCTAAGGCCAGCTATGGCAGCTCCCAACATGTACATTGTAAAAGTTCCCTGTCTGTTTACACAGATGGTGCAGTGTTTGGGAATAGACAGGTGTGTGTGAGGTGCCTTCACACTTTATACTATTGTGCTTTGAACAATGATGATGTCATAGGGTGTGTATGTACAATCGGAGCTACAGGGTATCTTATGTGTTTTACCACAGGTACTGCTATTGTGGTGCCTTTGGTGTTGAGTTACATTTAGCTGCCATGGATTACCTCTTGCCCTTCCCTTAACATTTCTTAACGTTTCCCCTCCAATTTTCTGGCATGCATCCAACAGCCTGCTTTCTTTTGTTACTTTCCAAAACCTGGCTTATCTTGCGAAATGTGTTCTATGGCCGATCTACTGCAGGTTTGCTTTGCTCTGTGGTGACAGTTCTCTTTTCTTTGCAATCCGACACCTCCCCTATCCTGTTCTGCAGGTTGCTGCGAGCAGACTTGTTAGCTGCCGTCAATTGCCTACTGTGAGTTAATAGGTGTTAATTGTTCAGTTGTACTCCAATTACCCTACTGCGGCATTTCCTTATTTTCTTCCCCTAACCTTCCTGTTTGAGCTATAGTGCACGGCGCGTGCGTCCGCTTACCGGGTTTCAGGCATGGTTTCATCCACGTACACATGCGCTTTCGGGCACCATATGTGCTCTCAGCTAAAAGATGCTATACCTACATCCCCACCTCTATCTTGCGGCTTTGCTTAGCAACGGGCAGCCTGGATTTGCATTACTCCAATGTGCTTACAGCTACTGTGGCACACCCCACTGCTGATGTCATGTATACCTCCAAACGGCTCCTCGGTGTTGTAGCGCTGCGCCGTATGGTACATCCTTATTCCGGCGGGACGTTTGCGGTTCACTATTAATTGCCTCATTTGCATAGCATTGACTACTAATTTATAGTTACTGTGCCGAACACTGTCACAGACGCTTAGCAACCTTTGCAGCTTGGTTGAGGTGTACCATGCATACCATTGAGTATTATGGTGAAATCATGATTTGTATTACATTGCTATTTTATGACATTTGTATATATTTTCCTTGTGTTTCCGTTTGCGCACACATGCCCTGCGGTTGTACTTTGCATTACTGTGGACATGACATTAAATGTTGTTTTTTAGGTGTTGTGCATCTTTTCTTATGCCATTGGCTATATATTTAGCCATTGGCATATGTTAACTTTGTAATACATAAGTCTGGTCCGCTTTCATAGCTCCAATGTTCTGTTTGGCAAAATGTAAACCATTTTTTTTTGGTTTACATTTCTATAGGCTTGCACCACTTAATGAATCGCTATGTACCTTCATTTGCATGGTGCAGTACTGCACATGGGGTAATTAGCATACCTGAGCCGAGGGCTGCGCAGATCTGGCGTACGCTGGTAGTGCACATGGAATTGGATTGTACCTGAATCGCTCGGAGGACATATTTGGCATTATACCGCCTACACTACGTCTGCGCCTGGCGCAAGCTTCATGAATCCCGGGGATGGTTTCAGGTAAAGTGTTATGGTCTATACGTTCCAGAACACCTCTTAAAATAATATTGTTGTGCCTGGATCTTGCCTCAAGGTCCAAAAGTTTCTGTTTGCATATCCAGTATAGTTGTGGCATTTGATTTTTGTTCTTTTTGTAACTGCTCTATTTTGATCACATTATCAAAAACCTTTGCTTCAGTTTTATCAATTCTTGTAAGTATTCTGTCTATAGAGTCTCCAAAAGTTTTTAGTTGAGTGGAAAATCTTTATATTGCAGTTTGGATAGGCTGCAGTGCCATTTTTAAATCTTCCATGTTAGTTGGGTCAGATTTCACTTTGGCGGGAGGTTTTATAGATTCCTGCTGTTTGCCAGTTCTTGCCCTTTTAGGTATTATTTCTTTCTCCGGAGATGAGATTGAAGAGTATTTCCCTTTTGTAGTTTGTGCCTCCACAGAATCAGATTCCTGTATCATAGCTGAATTTCCTTTTTTGCTTGTTTAGAAGAATGTAGGCTGGAGAGCCCCAGACCTCATGGGCAGCAGACACAAGTAAGGTCAGGAAAAATCTACAGCAATCCACCAAGTAGTTACTTCAACTTCTAGTTCGAGATTCAGTATTTGGTTTCAAGTAAGTTCCTCAAGTTAAAGGTAAGGTTATTAATCATAGAAGTTAATTCTCTCACATATAATAAGGTTAATATTTGATTGTATGATGCTGAGCTATGGTCTAACACTGTCTATAGGACGGCAGCCATCTTGATCTCAACATATCAGGTATTATGGGTAGAAACAAAGCTAAACATTCAACTGTCTTGGAAGAGACATAATCAAATATAAATGGTTTACTCCTCTGATCCTAAGACATATCCAATTTCCTCTAAACAGCTGTAGGTAAAATAATTCTGTTAGCCCAGGTAAAGTAAGGACTCCCTCTCATTGGAGTCACCTCACTAAAGAGCTACCCATGTTTGCAGGTAATGCAAATTTTTATCTCCCACATAGAATAATTTCTTGCTTAACTTTAAAGTTGAGGTCTTTCCTCCCTTACGCCACTAGATGGCAGCATAATACAGTGACTTATTTTCTTTAGTCTGCTGAGCTTTGTTCTGGATCTCTGCTTAACTAACTTATTTGGTAACCTAATTTATCTACTAAAAACGTGTATAGCAGACTCTGATTTCCAGAGTAAGGGATAGCTGGATTTGTATAAATTACTGCCATAAACACCCATAATAAGGTGTTTTTTATCTGCCTGAGATACATCAGTGATAAGCTTTCTGGAAGGCCTGAGTGACTCCACACAATCTACTGACTGGTTCTACGTGTTGTATGACCCTTCCCCCTAGCATAGTCAATTTTCATAGCTCCCCCTCCCCCCATTGGATCACATAATTGATTCTCCTCCCCTTACTATCTACCCAAACTTATAAGTATTAACTCGCTCTTGTGGCGCCATATTTAAAACCCTATCTCCCTAGTGTAGGCATCCCTTGTCTTCCGCGTAGTGTGCTGCTCGTAAGTACCTAGTTGTTTGGTAAATTAAACTGCATTGTATAGTTTGATGTAACTGCTTTATTCCTTTTTACAAGTTGTATCTGAAAAGTACTTTAGTTTGCTAGACGACAGAAAGGAAAGCTAGTTAGTCACTACTATAAATATTGAATTCTGTGCTGCTCGTAAGTACCTAGTTATTTGTTAATGTAAACTGCATTGTATAGTATGATTTAATGGCTTTATTCCTTTTTAAAATTGTAACTGAAAGTAATTTAGTTTGTTGACGATAGATAGGAAAGCTAGTTAGTTACTTCTATACATGCACGTAAGTACCTAGCTGTTTGTTAAAATATACTGCATTGTTTAGTATGTTATAATGCCTTTATTCCTTTTTGTATAATTTGTATCTCTTCCAAATGATGTGGTCGAGCTAAAGTTATATCATTGGAGTACTGGGATTTAAATAGTACTGTCTGATGCACCTATTCCATTTTGTTAGCTGTTTCTGATCTATTGCTATATCTCTGGTGCTGGGTTGAAATGTTTTTTTAGCGATTGTAAGCGGGAACAGTTTGGAAGTGTTTTGTTAGCTGTATTGTTGTATCGCTAAATTGCTGGTGCTGGGTGGGAAGTTTTTAGCGATTGTAAGGGCTAACTATTTGAGAGAGTCCTTGCGACTGTCTTGATTATTTGCTGTAGGATATAGATAATGTGCTTCTAACTTGTTACACAGGTTAAGATAAGAAAAGCCATGTATCTTGTTCTATAACACTTAAACACTAGTCACTGATCACATATGTATATGCGAACATTTTGAGGGGATGTTTGTTACTGTCTTACTCACTGTAGGGTGAAAAAGAAAGTGCGGCTTAATATTTAAACTAAGGATTGTGGCTTAACTGCTATGTCTTGGGTTCTGTAACACTGATTATATTCTATATTGACTACTCTCTTGTCCTCACACCTACCCTTGCACTCCATTTCACAGCCTCACTCTTCTCCCTGTATGAACTTCCTAACAATACTTACAACCTTCCTCTCTCTCTTCCTTTTTAGCCTGGAAGCCCAGTGCTGCTTATCAGGTTGTCCCCCCCTCTGCTGTAAGACTTCCCACAAGTATCTTGATTTTTCAGAAGCTACAACGCAGTCTACTGAAGTGTGGACACCTGGATGCATCCCTTATACCTCTCAGTATTGGCTACAGCTGATAGCCTTCAAGACTCGCTGTATGTGTCTCTATTTTTTTTTTAATTTGCTATGACCATTTCTGAACCAGGCCAGCACACTCGCAGAACTTATCTAGGCCGTTTTATCTCCCACATAGAATAATTTCTTGCTTAACCTTAAAGTTGAGGTCTTTCCTCCCTTATACCACTAGATGGCAGTATAATACAGTGACTGATTTGCTTTAGTCTGCTGAGCTTTGTTCTAGATCTCTGCTTAACTAACTTATTTGGTAACCTAATTTATCTACTAATAACGTGTATAGCAGACTCTGATTTCCAGAGTAAGGGATAGCTGGATTTGTATAAATTACTGCCATAAACACCCATAATAAGGTGTTTCTTATCTGCCTGAGATACATCGGTGATAAGCTTTCTGGAAGGCCTGATTGACTCCACACAATCTACTGACTGGTTCTGCCCTGCTTCGCTCCCCTACCCTACCCCCATATCACACCCACCCCCAGTGCTCTTACACTTATACCTCCCTAACCATACACCCTCCCTAAGTCATCTTATCCCTTGTAACTGTTAAGTGATATAACTCCATCTCATCCCTCCTTAATTACTTTATCTATTACCTCTCTCTTAATTGAAATAACTCCACCTCATCCCTCCCATCTTACTTTATCTATTACTTCTCCCCTAACACTTACCTCTTACTTATACAGTTAACTACTTCGCTCAGGAAAACTATACCTTCCCTATATTTTAACTTGTTTTTACTTATTAACTCTATCTCCTTAGGGCTTTATAACTCTTCTTAGCAATATGTCTCTTATAACTAAAACTATCCTAACCAAACTAATATTCATATACATATGTTTTCTAGGCTTAACCATGATCTATCTCCTTACTTCCTATGAAAAAGCTAATTATTACCACTTTAGTTACTGTCGCAGACAAACAGCTATCCAATATCCTATCCAAACACATACTCATTTAAACATTACATGTACCCCCAACTACCTACTAGCCAAATACCATCGACTTACACACATTAACTTCAATAGTCCAAATATAAGGAGACTAAAATATCTAACCAGCTTCTCGTGCAAACCATCATTAGAACTAAAAACTCCAACCCTTAGCGATGGTGACATCCACCCCAACCCAGGACCAACTAATGACTCCACTGACATAACTTATAATAACCCAAGCTCTACCCTCCCAACACTACCCACTGTTTCCAATGCCTTACTTATAGGACATCTCAATATCTGAAGTATTAACAATAAGATTGCCCATCTCCATGCCCTCCTTGATACTCACTCCTTTGACATCTTCTGTCTTACTGAAACTTGGCTGAAACCTGGTACTAAAGACAATGCAATACTTCCCCCTGGCTATGACATATTGAGAATGGACCGCATAAAATGCAAGGGTGGAGGAGTAGCACTTCTGTTTAAAAATGGACTAAAAATCTCCTCTCTACCTCATAACCCACTAAAAGATAGTAAGGCTGAAATCCTTATTTCTAAACTACAACTAAACCCTAATAAATCAATCTATATCATCTGTATCTACCTACCTCCTGGTGATAATCATACCACAATTGAGAATATCCTAAGTTGGGTATCTTCTACCTACCCACAAGAAACAATCATATTAGTTGACTTTAATTGTGACTGGTCTTCTGTCAATACAAATAATCCTTCCTCACATATTAATCTTCATGGCTTTACTCAGACAATCAATAACACCACAAGAATCAATAAACCCAACAACAAAGAAAGCATTTTAGATTGGATTCTTACTAACAAACAGCAACAAACATATACAGTAGGAACTTTGCCCAACTAATCTTATGATTCTACTAATTACTCTTTTTTAATACCTTCTTTTACCTCTCTCTACTCACTCCCCTTGAGAAGCTAATCTCTAAAACTCCCTTGTTAATAGCCTCTGATATTAATTAATATAGAACTGTTCATGTGTATATATTTACTGAATCAATTATATTCTTCATGAATGTTTTACTAATGTAGGACTCCCCTATCATGTACTGTAAATAGAATTAGAGTAAGTGTCCTTTCTAGTATATATTCTCAATTAGTGTAATCTAGATTGAACCATGTTTTTCTGTATGTATTTTACTAACTACTTACTTTCTTTATGTAAATAATTTGTTTTGTATTAACTTCAATGTGGAGCTTTTCAACCCGGGCCTCTGCTGAAAATGGAAATGTATCCAGTTGGACTAGCCCGGTAAACAAATGTAAAATACAAAATAAAAAATAATGTCTGACCATGTATGCAGATTCATTAAATTTCTCCTTCCACTCATTGTGGTCATTGTTTACTTGTCTTAGCTAAATCTAAATGACTCCCTGTGTTACAAAGATCACAACTACTACTAGGATCTCACCTTTTCAGACTTCTCAAAATGGAAACATATCCCTGTTTCACTGGATAGGCTTCCACCGTGGACACAAATAGTTCTAGGTCAGCAGCAACCAATGTACCATCTCTGACTAGTTCTTAAAATAAAATTATACTATGAAGATGCCTTTATTGTATTAATGCCTAAAATCTGAGAAGCCCTTCCTTTCCCTATTTTGATAAAAGGAATGGTGTTAACCAATTTTCCAGATTAATCAAAAAATATCTACTTGAAGGTGTTAAATGTAAAGGATTTTACAATTATATCCTCCAAACAAATCTTCCTCCTGCATCAGTATGCTCTGTAGCTTTTACAATTATATCCTCCAAACAAATATTCTTTCTGTATCATTATGCTCTATAGCTTTACAAAGTACATCACCATATACAATATGTAGTCACTGAGTGCTATCAGGACTTTTTTATTTTATTCTATTGTATTGCAAGATATAATTTCACTTTTTATTATTATGTCATTTTCTGAGTTTCTTGTACACATTTATAAATGTATGTGTTTGTGTTTACTGAACAAAGTATGCTAACTGTATATATTATCTTTCTGTTCTTTAATTTTCCTTGTACTATGCTTTTTTTTGGATTTCTTGAATTTTTACGCACTGCCTGAGTCTGAAAATTGTTGATGGGTATCACTGCTGTACTCCATCCCGAGGTTAATTAATTAATTCATTAATTAATGACATAAATATTGTGAACAAAATGATTCTCTCTTTTAATATATTAATAGCATTCAGGAGTAAATACAAATCATCTATTTTATTGTCTGTCTGCCACACGTACCCTTTTTATTATGTTTTTAACAATTTATTATGTAGGTGCAAAGTGTACAGCATTTTAGCAATATTCCTTACCTTTGTGTGAGTAATGCTTGCTTTAGCCATAGCTGGCATAAGGGCAAAGCTAGAATGGTGCCTGAGTAGTCAAACAAAAAAGACAGCTATAGGTAAAGAAACATTACTCTCATCAAGTTATGGATTATTGCTATTTTACAATACCATCATTAGAAAAAATATATATTTGATTGCTTTATAATGGCATTGTTGCAAACTTATTTGACTATTCTTTTTTTTTTTTTTTTTTTTTTTTTTTTGCAATTGTGAGTGCAGAGTATGGCTTCCTAATACACTGTGCATGCACTGGACATGTATATGTATGTTAACACGTGCACATTACATTATGCTAAATATACATTCTCAACACTTTTTTTTCCTTTGAAGGACTTTGGAGTGTGCATTCAACCTTGTTGTTATATGAGAATGCTTGTGGATTCCTATAACAAGGATGACTTTTTGGTAACTTCAACATTTTTCAGATAACATTTTTTGTTTTTCAGTTTGTGTGTCCTTTAGGAGATGAGAATTTGTCCTTAAAATGGGAAGTTGATTAAAAAACACAAATAAAAATCTAGCAAAGCTAAACTTTCCACTGTGTGATACCTTAAAACCTTTTGTATCAGAGGCAGCATGGGATATATGCAAATAACCCTTTAAGGATATCAGGTGTTTCAGCTAAATGACAGTTCTGAATGTCCATGACTTTTTCTTTTACTTTTATTTTTAAGTCTGTTTATGGACAATTTCAGCCCAATAAAGCCAAACCCCTCTAGCTGTGGGCATGCATGTTTCAGCCTTCTCATGGCATCATCAGCACAGCATAAGAGAAATGTTTCACTTTTGGAAACAGACGGTTGTCGTACCCAACTGATATCCATAAAACATCAGGGTGTCTACAAAATATCCCAACTAACAAACTAAAACAATGAGTTGCATATATTCCATGTTGCCTCTGATACAAAAGGTTTAAGGTATCATACAGTGGAACGTTTAACTTTGCTCAATTTTTCTTTGTATTTTACTCATTGTTTTAAAATGGGAAGTTGGAAGTGCTCAGTATCTCCATTTAACAGAGCAGAAAACATGGAGACTCTAGCTGCAAAAAGTTTTGTTTTTTTCATTTATTATTAGACTTTCTTCATGGGCAATGCTGGAATTTAGAATGGACTCACTGAACATGCAAGCAAAACGCAAATTTGGAATAACAATTAATTTTCATCATATAGCTCATAATACATTTATTTTACTAACATCACTTAGATGTTACTTGTAATATTATATAGTAAAGCCGAACTTGAAATGCTTCATAGTATGAGCATTAGTTTGCTGCTTGCAAACTAGTGTTGATTGTTTTTATTTTCCCTTCTACTTAGCATAGCTAAGACTTGCCAAAAAATTAGACAACTATTACATGTGCAACACAAATAAGAAAGAATCTCAGAATGTTGACTAGAAATTCCACATTTAGAATGTTAAACACATGTGATTTGATTCCATTAGGATGCATGTATGATGGCAGAAGGTATATTTTATATCTAAGCAAGTCTCAAGCAGAAAACATTGGCTTCCATGGGGGCTTGCACCATCTGAACCTATATAGGCACTATATACATACTCCCCCGGATTCATGAAGCTCGGCGCAAGGCCGGTGTAAGGCTTGCACTGGCCGTGCAGCGTACAAATGGCGTAGCAGTGCCACATGCATAGTAATGAGTGTGCGCTGCAACCACAACCATGTGCATAGGGCACGTGCGTGAGTCCAGGGAGCCTAACTAGGTTGCGCTCGGAGGCGTGGCCAAGTCGGCAGGCGATGAGCAACCTAATGTGCTGAGTCTTACAGGCCGCCTGCAATAGTAACCGCACCTACCAGTGTCCGTGGATAATGAAACATATGCAAAGTATGCTACATAGTACCCATCCACACAAAATGGAGAACCAAAACATAAATGCACGACATACAAAATGTTCCCGTTCATGGAACACATGATACTCAGAATACTGTGTCTATTATGTATTGCATTGTCAGCAGTGATACCCAGTGGAGGTGTACTGCATCATGTCAGCGCGCCGCAAATACACACGACCAGCCCCATGGGCATGGTCACCAGCAGTCCCACAGTGGTAGTGATAGTACACAGCCGGGCAGTCATGGCCATATAACAACCATAAAGAAACCAGAAATCCCAAACACACACAAACATATGTACAGTAAAATGTGCCATACACAGCAACGTAACTGTCACATACACATAGGATGGCATATACCGAATCGGAATATCCAGAAGCAGAACCCATGCATGCAAATGTAATACACAACAACCCCATCATAGCACGTAACCCGCACCCATGTCCGAATGTCCACCCAAGCCACCTAGCAGCCATGCACATCTGCACACCTACACAGAGCGGGTATACCCCATATGTAGTAGGAAGTATTGTCCTAGGCAGTGACAGGCTTGCAAATATGTACCCCACATATGTCAACATCCCATCCCAGGTATTGAAATCCAAATGGCTGCATGTGAATGTGCCAGCAGAATGTGTACATCCCGCGTGTGGTTACTGACCTGTCGAAACCCCATAGGTGTTCACATGCCACGGTGTCCATAACTGTACACATCTGGACAAAGCAGTATGTGCAGCCACGGTACTGATGAGTAGCTATGCAGACATGCCAAACACAATACACAGGGCGGAACAGCCGTCCACCAAGCAGGCCACCCCAGCAGGGTTGCCACATGCACAGATTGTCAAGGTGGGACATCACTTGTAGATGTGTGGATCTGTATGGGAAAACACCCATGGCCAATGCAAAGGATAGAATAACACGTATATGCAAGAATGAATGGTTATTGCATAGCATGTGAATAGCTTAAGCTATCCAATATAATAGTCATGTGTACCAGATACAAAATGCCTGTAACATGCAAGTAGTAATGAAGGTAAAAATACACTACTGTGTTAATATCACAGGACATATGGCACGTGTCAAGTGTCCACGCAGGACACAAATGTCCATAATGGTGCCTCCCCTGCAAAGAGGAACAAGTGCCAACCCCACCCCCACTGAAGTATCGGCAGTAGAAATACAACCCAATGACACACCAACACCACCGTCCAACCCATGACAGCAACAAAAGCTGGACAAAGACCAACACAATGCGTGCACAAATAGGGACACATGTAAGCGGTGCTCACACAACCTTCAACAGGCCACCGAATAATAGTATGTACATATGCGTGAAATGCTGCGAAGGATGTGTGGTAGTCCCCAGTATCACAGAGGTACGTACACATATACACTGTAACCAACCGTCACATATGTTCACTGTAACACAGCATACCTGCAGGTAATACATAGTTCAGTCATGTGCTACATAAATATACACGTATGAATGATGACAGGGGATAGACAATTGTGAATAGGAACAACGCACAACATGGAATATGTATGATAACCGGCACCACCCACATCATTGTATGCCAACAGCATAAGCTATTGTCGGTTGTCCAAACACCTGTGTCTGTAAACACGGATTTAATATCATAGCAATAACCCATGCCTGGGTGTGGGTAATGCTGGATATACCCACGGTTGGCGTGGTGCGGTCCCGAGGGTGAAGCCCGAGGGACCAAACAAAGGCAACCGTGGGTAAATACAGCATTACCTACACCCAGAAGTGGGTTATTGCTATTATACCATGACATCATGTAAGAAAATAAACTATTAATTCCCTTACATAATGGCATAGTAGAATGCCTGTCTGCTGCTCATCCGCAGAAGTCTGGCATCCGTGGCGGAGCTGATGTACTGCGTGAGATGTCCGTTGCTAATGTCGAAACTGTCTCGCTATGTTAAACCCAGTTACCATAGCAAAACACTACAAAAAAAGCAATGGAGAGCTTGCTGTCCCCGTCGCTTTGTTGTACAACCTGTCTCGCTATGTTAAATGTGTATAGCATAGTGAGACTGCCTCAAAGTAAGCAACGGACATCTCCGTGGCTTATTTAAAGCTGTCACGCTATGTTAAACCCATGTAACATAGCGAGATAGGTTTTAAATACTGAGGTATACTAATGGAAATAGGTCCAGGCGACCGGACCGTTTTCCATTACTATAACTCGATTTACAACGGACATGCTGCCCAATCAGCGTGCACGGTTTGGAATAATGGGGGGGTTATGGTATAATGAACATGGACAAACCGTGCCCATGTGCCTCATCTGACATTCGTACACGGTCAGGGCAGTTCTGTACACTAGGCGGACAAGACCAAACCCAGAGCACCACAGGAACACCCTGACAATCCAAGACCTGTATGCGTTGGGGCTATAAGCCTCTGTGATCTGAATATCCCTGCGGTTACATCATATGCATCCTGGGTCAAGAGCATTAGGGAATAGGGAATGTGTAACATGTAGTACCACTCTTTTCCCAGCAGGAGAATGGATGCCTGTGACGTAAGTGAGTGCGGGGGGGGGATATGTTAATGTAGCTATGCACCATGGGTATGCATATAAATGAGACAGAACACCAAACGTGTAGTGGTCACAGCAACCGGCCAACGTGAATGCAGTCCCGTTTGAATTACGACTATAGAACATATAAATGTGAATGTGTAATTAATGCGTCTGTGCCGCAAAGACAGTTACATATGTAAAGGTGGAAGTGTTTTCCGCATATGTACGTTAATCAGATCAGAGATATGTCCCTGGAACTGTCACAACTAATACAGGCCACGTAAGCACACAGACTCGGTAAACATATGTAACCCGGAATACGGATATGCATGTGCGCCTGCGCGTAACCCACAATAAGGGAATGCAAGTGCGCCTGTGCGTGTGTGATCCGCTCACAGCAGAGTAACCTAATGCCATTTCCCCCATGTTAGTTATACATGTCTCAAAACTGTCAGCCTCTGAAAGTATGGAACCGGACAATGCCATGCAAAGTACTGGTACAAATAGTGAGAAACACATGATATGTGCTAAGACAAACATAGAAAGTGGATAGAATAACGGGTGTGTTAGTAGCAGGGATTGACGAAGGTTATGCATCTGTAACCTGACCTACTTGTCAGAAGGTGCCACCGTAAGTCTCACATGAAATGCCAGCAAATTGCCAGATAGACACAGGTCAATGTAAAACACACCTAAGATAAAGGGTCAACCATCCGTACACTCTGCCAGTATCTGTACAGTGGAAAGGTATGGTATGGTTATAGATGAGTGTACACAGGTAATTTATGTATTTATTTTATTTTATTTTACATTTGTTGACCGGGATAGTCTGACTGGATATATGTCCATTGTCAGCGGAGTCCTGGGGAGAAAAGCTCCGACAGGGTTAACAATGACAGATAGTTACAAAGACATATAAACAATTTACATAGTTTACAATGAAAAAGATCTTTACAGTAGAAACTACAGTTGGTTACAGTTCATTATATTCATGATAATTTGCAATTAGTTGAGTAAGACAAAAATGGCCTATTCTTTAGTTAATATATGTTATTCTAGATTGATCTTATAGGTTGAATTGCTCATAGGATTGTTATGATTTGGAGAGGGTAGAGTTCTTTTAGGACAGTCATTTTAGACAGACATTAACAAAGCAAGATATGAAACGAGGAGTTTACATGTATATATGTACACACAACAGACGTATGTCCCGTATATATGACACATGGATATAAATATGCCAAGTAATAGATAATATGGGTAGTCAAACAGACATCCACGAATGGGGAACATACAGCAGCAGTCAAAATCACTGGCCAGAAAGTGACAGTCCAGCAAGTTCTGCACTTTAAACATGCACACTGATGTCCATTGTAGGACTCCAAAAATGTATCCATTCGCAGCACCTGCTACGATCGACGCAAAAGAAGTGACAGCTGCAAATACAAATCAGCTATACATGCACTAAAAGCAGGTTCAAGGGTGATGACACATGTGTCCATGAAATGCAGGACATATGAACAGATATCCCTAGAGTGGAGAGTGCATATAAGTGCGTCCACATCCCAGTACCGCATACATTAACCATGTGTAATGTGTACCGTAGAGGGTTGCAGTCATGGGAACCTGGGTATGCAGAAATGGGCCTAGGTGTTGTTTGGCAGAGAATCCGTAGGCCCGCCCCGTGGGAGGGATGTGGGTATAGCACATGCCTTTATCCCCACTAATGGTGCAAAGCATCCACCGGATAATGCGGAAAGTAGGTTGGAAATATGTACAGCCCTAATTCAGTGCCATGTAGGTGATTCCCATGGATGGACATGCGTACGACCAAGATGGTACCCATAACTGGAAAACTGTCAGAATAACACAGCTGCGGTAAGGCATAGTACAGGAAATACAGATAGGGACTATATTATAAATACCTCAGACAAAGTCAGACCGTTGTGCGAATACTGGCGTAGCCATGCATACGGATGTTATGAGTGTCACTAATCATGCAATGGAAATAGCGGTCACCACCACCTACCGCACAGTCCATAATGCCTAGGCAGCAATCAGCTAGGAAGGCACATCACTATGTGAAAAGTAACAAGGGCAAAGGCCGAATGTCAGGGCGTGCACACATAATGACAACAGGTCAAGGGTATGAAGGAGCTAACCTGTCCAAAATACATGTACTGAACCGGTGATACTAGGCGGACAGGTGAGAAGAAAGACAGCAGGACAAATGTGCAAACATGTATAAGTCATACCCCGGAAGATGTGAATGACAACGTATGCCCCGCGAAGGTCAATGAGGTAGGTAACCAGACACAAAGGTAAGTGTCCCCCAGGGTGTCATGACGTGTCAACATAACAATTACCAGGCCCCCATAGTCATACGTGAGCCCTGCCATGGATGGAAAGCGCAAATACGACGCACACATATGGTACATGAAAGAACAATTAGTGTGGATAAGCAGATGTAGACCTGTGTGAGGAGTACAACTGTCTGCATGGGTGTGTCGTGCAAATACAAAGTAATGTCATGTGGTCTGTCATGCCGCCATACATTGTGTGTGTATTGTAGTCAGACAGTAGGTATGTTGTATCAGACACATACTCTGCAACTGCACAGATTTTCGCAGACTGTGTAGAAGTATGCCTCATATGTTTGCTGTGTTCCACGTAACAGTAACAGTCCGGCATCCTCATGATAACTGACGACAGGAAACAATGACAAACATGCGATGAAGACACCAAATCAGACAGAAATGCCATACGCATGCATAACATATCACTGTGCCCACCATCAATGTTTCTAAGAGCAACATGTGATGACTGGCCCTGAGTGTCCCACTATCACATAAGGCCTTGTCCAGATATACGCTCCTTGAGGTGGAGTGTTATGAACAGACACAGATACATGTGTGTGGAAACATTATTATCCACTGCAAGACGATGAAATGTGCTGCAGTAGGAGGGGCAGTACTGTCCGCAGGTATGTGCTGAAATGCACATTAAACAGCAGTCTACATGGATTACCTATATTGGCGAAACTTGCACAGATGATTATAGTGGGACATACACACGACCATGCACACAGCTCAGATAGACATACACACACCATAAACAGGCAATGATACACTAAGTCTATGGCGTGTACGAGTACAGTGACAGTACAGCAAGGATAGCTGTCTGCAAAGATACACAGCAGATGTCTGTAGGGTGTGTAACACCTCCCGGAACACGGACGTTGCATGGACATTTGGATCTGCATCGTACCACATTGCTATGTGTAAGCTGTGCACATATGAGATACATGGGACTGACAGCTGTCCATGCAAGAGCAGCGCCATGGGCATAAAATGTGTAAATGTATATACATCGAGAGAGATACAGACAGACACATGTGGCAAGGCCGGTAGTGGAACCTACACATCACTACCCTATCACACCACAGCAGGACGCACATAGAGAACACGCTACAGAGGTCGCTAACCACAGCAGACACACAGGCAGTCCACTAGCTGGGTCTCAACATCCGCAAACACAGAGATGTCAGCAGGATATATGTGTGTTGGAAAGCGTCTAAAACCATAACCTACGAACCCATGCGGCTGGGAGCATAGACACACACACACACACATCTGGCAGGCATGGGAAATGACCTTACACCTACCTACCCTATCGCACGACAGTATGACACAATGACAGAATGCGCTACTCGGAGTACTGAACACAGCACTGTCAGAGGCATACGTCTAGGTGGGTGACATCATCCGCAAAGGAATAGACGCTGATAGCAAATGTATGTGTTGTGAGGCGTCTAAAAGCATCACTGTCTCCAGAGGCGGCTGGAAACACACACACACACATACACACTGGGAGAAAAGCTGGGAGTTGAACCTACACCTAACTACATAAACACACTAGAGCAGGATGCATTTACAGAACGCGCTACCGAGATTACTGAGCACAGCACTGTCAGGGGCACACTTCTAGGTGGGTGACATCATCCGCAAAGGAATAGACGCTGATAGCAAATGTATGTGTTGTGAAGCATCTAAAAGCATTACTGTCCCCAGAGGCGGCTGGAAACACACACACACACACACACACACACACACACACACACACACACACACACACACTGGGAAGGGCTGGGAGTTGAACCTACACCTAACTACATGAACACACTACAGCAGGATGCATTTACAGAATGCGCTACCGAGATTACTGAGCACAGCACTGTCAGGGGCATACTTCTAGGTGGGTGACATCATCCGGAAAGGAATAGACGCTGATAGCAAATGTATGTGTTGTGAAGTGTCTAAAAGCATTACTGTCCCCAGAGGCGGCTGGAAACACACACACACACATACACACTGGGAGAAAAGCTGGGAGTTGAACCTACACCTAACTACATAAACACACTACAGCAGGATGCATTTACAGAACGCGCTACCGAGATTACTGAGCACAGCACTGTCAGGGGCATACTTCTAGGTGGGTGATATCATCCGCAAAGGAATAGACGCTGATAGCAGATGTATGTGTTGTGAAGCATCTCTGTCTCCAGAGGCGGCTGGAAACACACACACACACACACACACACACACACACACACACACACACACACACACACACACACAGTGGGAAGGGCTTGGAGTTGAACCTACACCTAACTACATGAACACACTACAGCAGGATGCATTTACAGAATGCGCTACTGAGATTACTGAGCACAGCACTGTCAGGGGCATACTTCTAGGTGGGTGACATCATCCGCAAAGGAATAGACGCTGATAGCAAATGTATGTGTTGTGAAGTGTCTAAAAGCATTATTGTCCCCAGAGGTGGCTGGAAAGACACACACACACACACACAGTGGGAAGGGCTGGAAGTTGAACCTACACCTAACTACATGAACACACTACAGCAGGATGCATTTACAGAATGCGCTACCGGGATTACTGAGCACAGCCCTGTCAGGGGCATACTTCTAGGTGGGTGACATCATCCGCAAAGGAATAGACGCTGATAGCAAATGTATGTGTTGTGAAGTGTCTAAAAGCATTACTGTCCCCAGAGGAGGCTGGAAACAAACACACACACACACACACACACACACACACACATAGTGGGAAGGGCTGGGAGTTGAACCTACACCTAACTACATGAACACACTACAGCAGGAAGCATTTACAGAACGTGCTACTGAGATTACTGAGCACAGCATTGTCAGGGGCATACTTCTAGGTGGGTGACATCATCCGCAAAGGAATAGACGCTGATAGTAAACGTATGTGTTGTGAAGCATCTAAAAGCATTACTGCCCCCAAAGGCGGCTGGAAACACATACACACAACACACACACACAGTGGGAAGGGCTGGGAGTTGAACCTACACCTAATTACATGAACACACTACAGCAGGATGCATTTACAGAACACGCTACCAAGATTACTGAGCACAGCACTGTCAGGGGCATACTTCTAGGTGGGTGACATCATCCACAAAAGAATAGACGCTGATAGCAAATGTATGTGTTGTGAAGCGTCTAAAAGCATTACTGTCCCCAGAGGCGGCCGGAAACACACACACACACACACAGTGGGAAGGGCTGGGAGTTGAACCTACACCTCACTACATGAACACACTACAGCAGGATGCATTTAAAGAACGCGCTACCGAGATTACTGAGCACAGCACTGTCAGAGGCATACCTCTAGGTGGGTGACATCATCCGCAAAGGAATAGACGCTGATAGCAAATGTATGTGTTGTGAAGTGTCTAAAAGCATTACTGTCCCCAGAGGCGGCTGGAAACACACACACACACTCGGAAGGGCTGGGAGTTGAACCTACACCTAACTAAATGAACACACTACAGCATGATGCATTTACAGAATGCGCTACCAAGATTACAGAGCACAGCACTGTCAAGAGGCATACTCCTAGGTGGGTGATATTATCTGCAAAGGCAAGGATGCCGATAGGGAATGAATACAGAGTGAGCAGTCACACAGCATGTTACTATCCCAAGGTGGATGTACAGTAACACGGCTGTGCTGCACTCGGGAATACTACCTATCTACGGAGCAGTACAGCACGAAATGGATACGGGATGCATCACAGACAGTACACCCTTTGAGAGAGCAACCAGTATGTATGATGTAGGCATCCATTGTGGCATAGCAACTACATACAATTCGCATGGACGGCCACCATGGCTATGCAGGATGTCATTGGGCATGGCTACACGCCTAGTATCAGATGTCGGTGCCGAATGTACTGTGTGTCCATGCATGGCGTACTGGGCATGCTCACACACTTAGCATTTGCAAAGTGCAAACATGCATACACATGGAGTGTAATCATGAAAGGGCAGAGTGTGGAACGTACCGTGTGTCCACCTACACAACAGCAAACCGGGCATGCCCACACACTTAGCGGTTGCAAAGGGGAAACATACATGCACACGGGGTATACTCACAGAAGGGCGCAGTGTGCACTGTACTGTGCGTCCATCTACGCAACTGCTTACTGGGCATGCTCACACACTTAGCATTTGCAAAGTGCAAATATGCATACACATGGAGTGTAATCCTGAAAGGGCAGAGTGTGGAACGTACTGTGTGTCCACCTACACAACAGCAAACCGGGCATGCCCACACACTTAGCGGTTGCAAAGGGGAAACATACATGAACACAGGGTATACTCACAGAAGGGCGCAGTGTGCACTGTACTGTGTGTCCATCTACACAACTGCTTACTGGGCATGCTCACACACTTAGCATTTGCTACGCGCCATCCAGCATGCAGACGGAGTGTACACACTGCAGGTCACAGTAAGGTAAACCTGTCCAAACACACAGGGTGGTCACACATGCAGTTACTCGTACACACACAGATGACATCACAGGCATCATGGGTGCAGGTCAAACATGTACACACTGCAGTGAACACTGTGGTTGCCATGCCAGCACCATGTCATTGGTGCAGCAGTAAGCCTCGCAGTCCAACAACAACATGTGACATATGTCCACAGGTCTGTATAGCAGTGTACACCAGTTGTGCAGAGTACACATGTACTAACAATGATTCAACATGTGTGATGTAGTCCACCCATATCTGTATACATGGACAGGTCGGCTCCACACATACCATGGCCCTGACACAGCTGTGACACACGACTGCTGCTGTACCAGAGTGAACCAACGTCCGGATATGTCATACATGTGACTGTCTGGATGTGTGCATGGACTGCACACATGACACATACAAAGCCTGTGATGTACCACATGCATAACACTGGCTTACCCGGTGCTACACACACGAATGGAAGGTGGACCCATGTCTGTGGAATGCTTCCACTACAGGGTGTAGTGGTGTTGACTGGGACACATACCCTTGTATTGTTTGCCTGTGACAGCTGTGATACCATACCACAGTCCATGTTTCATGTATGTCAACACACATGTCAAAATGTAGCAATGCATACACACATGGCAACAGGAGACACATGTGACACGTGTACTGTGCATGGAGCAGCCATGCATGAGCAGTGGCCGATGTCCATAACATAGTTGCAACACCCTACCACATGCGTACCCATCATAGGGGCCATTATATGGTGGCATAGAAACAGCACGTATGGAGGTATGCGTGTACATCATGTGTTTAAACACCTGTCTACATGCATGTGTGCAGGTGGTGGCTCACAGGTGTGTCACACACCATCCTACCCTGCCATGTGCATACAGTATGCTATGTCGCTGTTACATGACAGTGCTGAAATAATGCACACCCAGCGGTCAGGTGTCATCGCCTGTATGTCACATGGCAACTGTAACACCTACCACCTACCAAGTGCATATATCAGCACATCTGCCAGATACAGTGTTGGTACACATAATGCACTACATACCGCTGCATGCCTGCACACGTATCATATGACGGGTGTAGTATTCCCAGCACTGGCATGTGTGCATGAATGTGTGCCCATGTATGCCACATATCGGGGGGAATATGTCCCACATGCTACACATCCCTGTACACCACAGTAGAGATCTGTACATACCTCAGTGTGGGGTGCATGGATTTGGATGGTGCAGTAGATGCAACACGTTGTCTCTCCGTGTATACATGCGTGATCACCACAATGTGCGTGTGTCGACATGTTTGTATGTCTGCTGCTTGGTGTGAGGGTGTATGCAAATATACTGTTGTGAACGGACACTAACCACACAGGGTGACCATCCCGTACTGGTGCTGCATTGCACAACCCTGTCGATGCCATAGGTGTAAGCCATACTGGCCACCTGTGCAAGTCCCCCCCTGTGACATGGCGTGTGGGTGCATAGAATTGTGAGAGTGCTGACCACACAGGCAGGTGTCCCCATCTGCACACTATGGGGTGTGCGTCATAGTGGTGTACACCCCGCGATTGCGACCATATTCCTGTACTGTTACAGGGTCCGACTGCTGCACAGCGTGCCCCACAGCTGACAGGTGACACGTGAAGTCAGTGGCCAGCACGCTGTGTACGACACCTGCACCATGTCACCATACCTGTGGTGTGTCCTGCTATGTATGTGACGTCTCTGTCCACTGTAGCCTGTGGCACTGACCACATGCGTCAGGTGCAGTATATATGCAGACTTGTGTGTCATGTAGGTGTCCAGGCAGGTTGCGGGTACATGTAGTATGCTGCTATTGCCAGATGTGCCTGTGGGTAGTCCACAGCTACACGTGGGGGACCGATAACAGTGCTCCCTGTAGGCACATGCGAGTACACCATATGAGGGATTCAGGTTATCAGAACCAACATGGTGCTACACATGTAACCGTCACACATACCGTGAACACATCACAATGCATGCTGCACCTGCACAACATGGTATGTCTGCTGCATGTTGTCAGTACACAACCCATGTCACATACGCATCTGTCAGTTTTCATACACAACCACTGCAACATACACATCCCACGCTATGCATACACAGGTATCACATACACCTCTCACTATCCTGTCCACCCTGTGCATCAGAATATATTTGCATAACCCTGCACCGATGGTGTGGATGACAGGGATGCGGCAGAGGCTTCATCATATGCACAGGATGATATGTTAGCCAGGGGCACAGGCTGCACCAATGGATAACATCATGTGTGTGTGTAAGGGCCAGTGAGTTTACTGAGCATGTCTGTGCAGAATGCATGTGGCTGTGGTGGAGCCCTACAGTTGTGTCTGCTGTGTGTCGGTATGTGTGTACACAGTTCAGCCATATGTGATGCCTACACGGGGTATAATTGGCAGCCTCAGACTGTACAGTGCAGGTTGTACAGCTCACTGTGTCCGTCCACAGCCACATGACCTGTGCCTGCCTGGGGTTGCACAGGCACTACCAGGTGGAGGTATAGAGTGGCTACTGTCCGATGACACATGTCCGCTGGAACCGTGTCCACGATGGGACCGGCCAGGGCCACGTCCATGTGGCCTGCTGTGTCCTGATGTGGACAGTGCAGCACCAGCTGCACTGCTACTGCTACCGACACTATGGGAGTGGGCATGAGAGGTGGCATGCACACGTCGACCCCCACTAGGTGGTGTTGCTGGCCTATGCCCACGTGTCCTACGCCTCACCCCTACCAGGTGTTCCAGCACAGACAGCTCACGCTCGCGGATTGCCATGCCTCGGTCGAGGATTCCAACCATTTCACCTAATCGCCTATCCAGTACATTAGCAATCTGCTGTTGAGCATTCGCCAATGACTGGATGTTGTCATTTAGGGTACGGATTGCAGCCCTCTGCAGCCTCTGCCCTTCTTGGTTCTGCCGTTCTGCACGTGCCTGTGCCGCCATTACAGTCTGGAACATGCGTCTGGTGATACCAGCTGCTGCGCCTGTACTGCAGGTGCATGTCTGCCAGAGGTCCTCCTACGAGCAGCACCAGCCACATGCCTGTGTGGCACATCACCAGTCATTACACTGGCAACATGGTGTGTAGTCACACCTTCTGTAGCCACCACACATTCCTGTTCAATGCCAACAGACGCTGACTGTCCTTCCTCTATGGGCAACGGTGATGTGGTATGTGTTGGCATCAGAACCGTGTGCGGGGATGAGGGGGACATAGGTGGGATGGTAACCAATGGCGCAGATTCTGCCCCTGACAACCCTGTCTGTACCTCATGCATATGGTCATCACCGCTAGTATTTGTGGGGACACTAACATCAGATGGACCGCAGGAGGGTAACACACCTACACCACCTGTGAATGCAAAGACATACTGTAAGGTACATTACACACTGACACACACACACACAGACACACACAGACACACACACACACAGACACACACACAGACAGACACACACCCACAGACACACACCCACATACACACACACAGACAGACACAAACACCCACAGACACAC
This sequence comes from Protopterus annectens, assembly GCF_019279795.1. NCBI lineage: Eukaryota > Metazoa > Chordata > Ceratodontiformes > Protopteridae > Protopterus > Protopterus annectens. Next base: position 195,619,145 of record NC_056725.1, on the reverse strand, counting down.
ACAGACAGACACACACCCACAGACACACCATGCATGTGATATTTCAGATGGCATGCAACATTCCTGCACTACAGCACAGGGAATGCAGCTCAGACATTTTAGTATGCATACCACCCTGGGGTGCACACTACATCAAACAAGTGTCATATCAGTAGGCATGCAGTACACACAATCATGGTAGTTTGCATGCATCACTGTGATACACCATGTGGCCACAAACAGGTTAACAGTACACATGGCTGACGTTATCTTGACATGTAATCCGCTGACATGCGCAGTGATATGTATACATGTGTGACACAATGGTGTCCCGCCACATGCACCGCATCATAATGGGCTTCACAGTGCAGTGTTGTGTGTACAGCCTACAGATAGAATGCATGTTTAGCACATATGTATGTGCAGGTGTGGTTAGTGTGAGCCGTGTACATAGCTATACAGTGTGGAGTACTGGCACTGTGCCACTGCATGGCAACATGACGCATGTATGTTGCTGTGCAATGCATAACATGGACGCATTGCATTGCCATGACTGCAACACAGTCATGCTGTTCCACAGCACATATATGGTAGACATCGGTGATGCCTCCGGTGGCTGCAGACAGGCATTCTGGTTGTCCAATGTAACACATCAAATGTACAGGTGGTCCACTACGGCTATGATTGCACTATGTGTGGACAATGTGCAACGGGGTCTATCCACATCAGGCATACTGTGTGGTAACATGCCTGTGGCTATCACCCATGGCCATGTGTGAATGGGACTTGGACAATTGTGTGTGACGGGCATCTTGTACACATGTCTGTGGTGTCCCATGTGACATACACCCATACATATCGGAGGTGTCACACTCCACAGGGCTATGCAGACAACAGTGTGGATGTTTGTTATGTCGGGTGTAGGTCATGTGATGGTGTGACAATATTGGAGACAGAACACCACCAGCTTGGGACATGTCAGGTGGCGTGTCACAATGTGTGTACACAATGTAGGGGCATATGTCACATTGGTGACACCTGTGTGCTGCCCAGATCACTGCTCACTGTGTGGTACTGTGTGCGTACCATGAATGTTGTTCCAATGCATACTACATATGCATCCATTGTAGAACACCTTCACCATGGTATGCATAGCTGACCGCACATATCACATTGACAGGTACTGTGGTTTCATGCCAGTGTATAATAATGGTTGTACCTACTGCACATGGGTGGCATGTGTGTGTCTGGTGGTACAACCTGTATAACATGACTGGAACTAAACCCAGGTGTGTATGTTATACCTGGCCACATGGCAAATAACTCTACACTGTAATATGCCTGATACTGACAACAGTCTCACCTGCGATGGACCCATGTCTGTGCGACACGCCAGAGGTACCTGTATAGGGGCGACACAACAGTATAAACATTATCCATGACTGTATGACAGCCACAGTTTGCACTGTGCATGTGACATCATGTACCTGTGTGCTAGCATATGGTATGCACACGTCTGCATACACAACGTAGCATACTGTAGTATGCGGCTTGTATGCCCATATACCTGGCATGTGTTGTTACTTTACATGATGTACAGTGACACCTGCAACTACAGTGGATATCGTACTCATATGCAGGACTGACTTACCAGGCAGCTCCAGGCTCATTGGTTGGGAGACACCCACCTCCACGATGGTGGCTAGTGTTTCTGCATGCTGTTCCGTGGGTGTCCCCAGACTGGCCAGTAGCTCCTCTGTGTGTGTGAGTGGGGGCTGGGTTGGTGGCCCACCACCTGTTCCACCTTGTTCTCTGGCGATTGCAGTGGCACTCTGTTTCGCATGCCGTATGAGGTCCGTGCAGTGTCGGCGTACCTGCTGGTAGGTGCAGTTGTTGCCACCCACGTCATTCACCCTCCTGCGTATATCCTGCCACAGGTCATCCCGCTGCTGCGCTTGCTGTGGTGCATGGCTGAACAGCACGTCATAGTTGTCATGGAGCAATGGTATGATTACTTCATCCTCCTGGCGGCTGAAGGCTGGGAGTCGTGAACGTGGCATTATCTGTAAGACATAATGATGGTGACAGGTCACATTCACGCTGATGTACTGGCATACCGCTGAACATACATTGCTATGACATGTACGACATCTGCACAGTAATCTCTGGGATGCATCATGACACTGACACAGCTGACGTGTTGCTGCCACACCTGTCACACCGTTATGCAGTGGATATAATATCATATCTCTGTGTCAACTCATCACACTGTACATACTCCATGTAGATGGTAACTTGCTGTGGACATGTGTACCTGCCTGCACCTTTGTTCCTACCAATCTGCAGTTGGCCCGATGTGTCCACAGTACTACTGTTCACCTGGATGCTGTGTATATGTCACATAGCATCACAGACGCAGCCGTTATGGACGTCAGCAGTGGCACTGCACACATACACATGGACACCTGTACATGCATGTGTTTTGCCATATACATCTACTCAGCACTGTACGGGTGTTGGACATCCTGCCAAGGCTCGCCTGTATTGCACATGTGATACACATGGGACAATGTGTAATCATATGACATTTGCAGGGATGGTCACACATAGCATGTGCGCGCATGTTTTACACGCTGTCACACAGTAATTGTGACACCACAAGGTGCATCAGTGCCACATTACTGATCCAGTCAGTTGATAGTGCATGTGCCATGTGGCCATCGCACCATGTATGACTGTGATGGCACGTGCAGCCGTGATGGACAGGGTTGCATGGTATGGCAGGGTATATCACATATATGGCACAGGGATGTGTCCAGCCTGTGGAATACCAGTATTGGGACGGTGGCTGTTCATTCCATATGTCGTTTATATGGGTATATGGACATGTCGCATGTCCATCATCATGGTGTGGACAATGTCTTTCTGCAAGGTAGGCAGCATGCTGCATGGTGGGGGTGTGTATGGTGCATGCTAGTATCGCACACCCATGCATAAACATTAGCCCTGACAGGTGCTATGTGCTGTAATATTGTTCAACACAGTGCTGTATATGCCCGCACAGTGATATCCTGTGCACATGGATGGTACCCTGACCTGACATGGGTACCTCATATGTCTACATCCAGTGCCTGCTGTCACCACCATGTCGGCGGGTGCACCGCACAGCACCATCCCTTCCACAGTGACCATGGTGTTGAGCACAGCCGAGGTATTAATTTATAGGGACGAGGATGTTCACATAGCGGTGGCAATGCTGGTATCATCCATCAGACCATAACCTTCTGACACACACCTCACACACACAGCCCATTCAGTATGTTGTTCGCAACACTGACAAAGCTATACTGCTTGGCCAGGTCCATTCCCAGCCGTACATACACAGATGCATAACATGTCTCTCTGTGGCATGGGCTACAATGAAGGTGGGGTTCAACACATACCATGTTCGACTGTAGCTGGCGCTGATGTTCTGTGCACATGTCAACACATTAACCCTGTTCTACTGTAGCCAGCGGTGATGTGCTGTGCACATGTCAATGCTGCACATTGTGTTGATGTCTGTCTGTCAACAGGCCACTGGTGGAACATGCAAGGGTATTTGTAATCAAATATACATGCAGCCCTGTACAGCTGTACTGATAACATCTCAGGTGCTAATGTGTCATGAACATGCACACCTTACCTGGAAAGGTGATAGTGCATTGCCACCCAAACTCATCACCTCTTGTGGGTTGCTATTATCCAACACCCTATTTGTATTGTATTGTCAAGCTATGCACCTGTGCAGGACATGTGAGCATGTAATGTGCCACTGCGTACCTTTGTACCCATTGCACAACATGTCACACAGGTACACTGGCAGTCATACACTTCACAGCTTGCTGACGGTACGACAGGTGTTGTACACACTTAACACATATCCTGTGGGACATGGTCGTATGTACAGGCATGTCCAACCATCACGTACCAGTGCTACCCCTATATGATGGATATGTCGTACATGTGGCAATACAGCAACTGTCTCATGTACTCGTGCAATGCCCCCTACCACCGTACAGCGGTACTGCCTGTGGGAGATGTGCTTCTGCATCCATGCTGTGCCCATAGCTGTCAGTTGTACATCATTACGTGCAACGTACCTCATTTGGTGTTCTAACGGGTGCATGTTCATCACGGCACCACATTGGAAGGGTCAGTCACACAGTCATTGTTGTACATGGTTTATATGCCAGCCATGGCTTACTAGATGGGAATCATTGTAATTCATTGGGATATCATATTTATACATTGGAGCAGCGTATTCCAGCCATCATATACCCTTCCTAGATGACACTGTTAGGCAGCCAGTAGTAGGTGTTCCACGATCTGCACATTAGTCACACAGTACGAGGGCTACTGTTACCCATTCTGGGGACAGAGTGCTGACAGCTGTGGATGGGGGTGATGCTGTTGACAACCATGACTGCACCTGACGGTCACGTCTGGATGGGTAACATTCACAACACACACCGACCATCACGTAGTAACACATCATCTACAACAATGGACATTCCTGCAAGAACAATGTATGCAATATGTCTGTATGACCACTGTAGGCACCACTGGTGGCCCCCAGCATGGCAGCCAACATCAGTGTATATCCTGCAGACCCATGGGTTACACCATTCACAACACACCAGTCACGTATGATGCTGTTGTGAATCACACTGCAGTTCCACACATCATGTTACACAAGGCATCATGCACTGAGATGTTGCGGACAGGTGAACACCTCTGAAACTCAACATACGCACACATGACACATCACTTGGTACAATATATCTCTCATACATCATGTTATTGTGATTGCCCTGTGATGGCAATACACAGACTACGTGTACTGGGACATGCAATGGCTCACCGGTGTTATAGCCCTCTGGGTGTGTGTCTAGCCATGGTGTACAGTCGGCAGTGGTCTGGACACAGGGACACTGTACATTGACCTACTGTGTCACTGCAACAGTTGCCTGTGCTCCTACTGTTATTGTACAGGCATGTGGTATCTGACCGCTATGACAGTCCAGGTCAAACACAATGCTGTGGCACTCATGACCTGCAGCCATCGGCCTGGGGTGTAGAGCACACATGTACATCATCACATGCTATACTGCCTCTCTGGCAGTTTCACATAACTGTCACCGGCAGGGCTGTAACTGGCAGGCACGGCATGGGGTCATGTGGAACAATGCTTGCATCTTCCACTGTGATGCACACAAGCGGGGCACACACACTATTGCACCACTCACATATCTCTGTGGTGACTGGGACCTGCCTCCATGTTCTGCGCAGCACACCTGCGATTACGGATTGTACACGGACCGTACCTTCCAGGCGCATACCTGGACCGGAACACCCACAGATGAGGGGTTCACACATCACACAGTGTGTTGCACACATCCTGGATAGTTGCTTAACACAATGCATCATAGGTGCTCCATGTGCAGATAACCGTGTTTGTGACCGCTATACACACTGTAACACGCAACAGAGTCGACAGTGTACACCACAGGTTACATACCGTCTGTGTTGTTATGGTGTACATTGGGCCTCAGACAGCTACCACTGCTGTGTGCTGACAGTAACCCACACTTCCCTGGGATAGACAACCATGTACCTACACATGCTTGAGTCATGCACTCCGCTCAGCTGGGTGAAACAATACACAGCAAATACCATACCTACACTACCCTTAGCATGAACACTACCTCCATGTGACTGGTGTGACACACCCGGGTTATCCCCTCTTTGGTGGATTCAACACATATGCTACACGGCCTTGCTAGCCACACCATGGAAACACACCCATCAGGGCATGCACGGAACATGTGTACTACAACAACTACTACAGACGTCTGCTGACAGCAGTTGTTAACATCATGACACCCAAGCAGATGGACACTGCACATACATATGCTGACACATACCACAGTGTGCTGCAGTAGCATGTACACAATTCCAGGAATCATGCTATTCCACACAGAGACATGGCGGTACTGACCAGTTCACAGACGCCACTGTGGTGGTCATGTTCCATGCACATATGTACAACCACATGTACAGGCTGTTGCACAGTGATGTACATTCACATGTGTGGGGTGCATCACTTTTCAGCCATGGTGGGTCCCCGAGGTCCATCATCGCATACTCCAAGGCTAGCTACCTAAACATGACTGCCGCACATTGCGGTGTGGGGCCACAGGCATTGTGGTGGTATATCAGTATTCTTTGGCAACATCTACATCTGATGTCACATACAATAGGCACCCAAACATTGCAGACCAAGCTAATGTTGGCAACGTGCCAGGTGATGGCGTACTTACCGACAATACACCCTCTCACTCACTACAGGGTCGCAATCCGTACATGGCCATTGTAGTGTCCCTGTGGTCACATACACAGTACTGACATGCACACAATATGTCCTGGGACACTGGCCCAATGTCACCTTCCAATGTCCCTGGCTGTAATGTCCCACCAACCTGTTCGGTATATGTCTCCGCACCAGGCCACTATATTCACTGCTAGCCTTTTGTCGGACATTGTGGACCCTGACTGCCACACAGCGGCATTTATCGCACTACACACGGGTGGCACTGCATTGCACGGGTGGGACTATAGTCATACACCCATGACTGGACCATTCTGCATGGCAATGGGGCACATCCTCAGGAACGTGATTCCCACACACATTGATGGCCTCCAGTCCTTTCCTAGCACCCATGTTGGGCTTGTGTATGCCACAGCAAGGCACATACACATGCTGGCCACCTGTCATACAGTTGCATGGGCAGTTGAGGATGGTACGGAGGCCGACACATCATACGTTGTCCTGACATTGCCTTTCAGCAACATTCCACATTCTGGTATTGACAACATACACATCCACCTGCACATCATACCCTGTGTCTCTGGATGTTATGCTATGTGGCTCATGGACTGTACACACAGTGGTGCCAGCATACCATAGTACCTACTACATGTCAGGTACATATTGCATTACACAGTCCTCAGTCATAGGGCCACTCATGTTCACTATATGCTTACATACGGAACATGCTGTCACAGAGTACTGTCCATGCATAGATTTCCCACACCTACATACCAAGCACCATTATTGCTCCACCAGCTCATACCGATACCAACCATATGGGTGTCAGTGTGGCGTATACTTCATATGCGTATCATGGCATCAGGATGCATGACACATGGTGCATGCACATCACCTTTGCATAACAACATTCACCCACTATCACATGGATAGTGGTCCCGTACATACATATCACATTGTACATGGTTGCAGTACACACATATGCCACACACAGTCCTGTGGTTACCGTATTCCACTGTGGCATGGATATCCTTCTGCAAGGCCACACCTATCTGTACTGTGTGTGATGCTGGTACATAGGTAGCCATTGTACCTGTGAACTACACACATCTACACACCGTCAAGGGTACAATAACACATTTATGGTGTACCTTCAACAACAGCTACAGCTTTACATGGCACAACATTGACATGCCACGATGTTCACTGGGCTCAGACAGTTTACATATGCGGCTGACATATGGACAACACATCTGTACACATCTGCATACCACATACTCAGGGTTGTCTTCTGCTCTGACACGACCCATGTCCTCCACATTAGTGATGCATATTTATTTTATTTTTATTTTATTTTTATTTTACATTTGTTGACCGGGCTAGTCTAGCTGGAAAGATGTCCATTTTCAGTAGAGGCCCGGGGAGAAAAGCTCCACACACAAAGGAAAAAAGCCCAATAGAACAAAGTAAACATCTTTGTAACAAATGACTAAGATGGAAGAATGTCCAAAAAAGACAGGTTACATAGAGACTACAGTAGGCAGAGAAAAATACAAATATATATATATATATATATATATATATATATATATATATATATATATATATATATATATATATATATAAAACTATACTCCTCATACATGCCATCTGCAGTGGGCAGTGTGAACGGAATGCTCCTGGATATGTGTACACACACCACACTGCATGGGCTGAGCTTCTGTGTTACTTCCACGAACACAACACACACCATGCTGTGGAACATAGGTCCTGTGTACATCCCGCAGGGACACACAGTAGCACTGTTCATGTGATACCTCCCTTGCTGTTTGAGTGACACGTAGTCCTGGTACCACCACAGCAGCGGTACTGTGTAGTGGTGCAGTTGACACCCGCCTCTGCTGTTCACAGGACACTACCATGGAGAGGTGACACTACTGTGTACACTGTCCATGTGCTTACACATGGACCTGCCAGACTGCATTGTTGCCCACTGTGCACCTGTGCAGCTACTACAAGTCCTTTGGGCATGGTTACTTGGTGTCCCTTCCATTTAGACTAGCTATCATGCTACTACTCTGTCCCATACCTACAGGCCATATGTATCCTGTTATTGTACGTTCAATAGGCGATACCTGTGTTATGTATGATATGCCTGTGATACTGTGTATGATATCTGTCATATCTACCTAGACAACTTTACATTACACATATTTCACATACTATCCCCTAATGCAGGGCATACTTGCACGTCGGCCACACCTTACATATGACATCAACGGTATATGCTCATACACATGCGTGCTGTGACAGTATAAATACATGTACTATCCCCTGCTATGGCGCTTCTTTGTTGGACATCCACTGCCAGCAACAGCATGTGGTATGGCATTGTTCTCTTTAATGCCCTCCTGTGGCATCCCTTGTGGTGTCTCCGCTGTGTACATGATGTCCCACTGCTGTACACACGGTGTCTACAAGCGTTGGTATGCTCAGCAAGATATTACTACATAACTACCTTTCACCACTTTCTGCATTACGGACAAGTGTAATTAATTACAACCACCATTCACATACAGTACAGCTTATTAATACAGATCATGCGTTACACAACCTTACATATCGTGTGTTCTACATACCTTGTTGGTGTGTTGTTCCGTGTATCATGTATCGTTTTTCCATTTCCTTTCGTTTTCGGTAGTACAATGCTGTTTCGGTATGAGCATACGGTTTGAATATCCTGAGAGTCATCCTTATATACGTCGATACCTGCAACATGTGGATTTATCCCACCAATTGCTGTTCCTCAGTGAGTAATTACATGCATATCACCTGTGCATCTACTCCATTTGGAAATTACGCATCAATGCAGGGGTATAATTGGAGTCTCCACCTGGGCGTTGGCTATTTGCCCTACCTTCATGGAGATGGTCTCTATTGTGTTATGTTATGTGTAACTGCAACTGCTATGCGTAGCGAAATGTATATTTTGAAGTCATCCAAAAACACAAGAGCCAACGATAAATAGCAAAACAAAAACCAGAACGTCAGTAAAAAAACACTTTAATAACGAGCAAAGCTTTCGGAAATAATCCTTTCTCAATACTAAAATACATGAGTACATTCTCCATATATATAGGTCCCAGGATAGTCACATGACCGACAGCCAAAGTCATATGACCCATATTCAAGGCATAGCAAACATGTATTAAAAACTCTTAGTACAAAATATAAAATATATATAAAAGACAGTTAAAACAAGAAGAAAATGGAAATATATAGATCATATCACAGCTTAGTTCTACTAAGCTTAATCAGTATAGGTTTAATACTAACCATACTGTTTAGGCCAGGGGGAGAATCACTAGCCAGTCTTAAAATCCATCTATATTCTTTAGTTTCAAGGGCATTATTTATATCCCCACCCCTAACAGAAGGATGTATAGAATCTATAGCCCTAAATTTAAATGTATGTCCATTTCCACAATCCATAATATGTTTACACAATGCATTTCTATCTACGTGCCTCCTAATATCTGATTTATGTTCTGTAATTCTTTCCTTCAACTTCCGTGTAGTTTTGCCTACATAGAAGGAATCACAGGCCACGAGGTAGCTAGATATACTATGTGTGTAGTGATGCATGTTGCAAATGTATGAAACTTAAATCTCTTATTAGTTACTGGATGCACAAAATAGTCACTATTTTCACAAAAAATATTTTCACAACAGGAACAGCTATGGCATTTATATGTACCAAAGTTAGATGAAGTGGGAGCATAGGTATTAATAGGAAAGTCCTTATAGCATAGGACACTCTTTAAAGTCCTCATATTCCTATAGGCAAAGTATGGTCTATTGCCTAAAATAGCTTTCAAATCATCACTAGCCATAAGAATTAGCCAGTTGTTACTAATAATCTGCTTAATTAGAGGTGTTTTCAAATTGAATGAAGTTACATATCTTATAAGTGTTTCCTGTGGAGTGAATGTATCATCATCCCTTGTCTCAGGTATGGAACTAGAGAAAATCGGTTTCAACGAAATCTCCCTATCTTCTAACAACTTCATCTTCTCATTAAGAACAAGCACATCACTATACCCACTAGAGGCAAAATCAGTCAGCATATCATCAAGTTGTTTATAAAATTTATCATTTTCAGTATTATACCGACTCAGCCTACAAAACTGTGATCTTACAGTACCTCTAAAAATGTGGGGGGCATGCATGCTGGTGGCATGGGTATATCTCCCTGTGCTTACATCCTTTCTATGTAGGCTCGTGTTGATAATATCCCCATCAATAGTTATATTGATATCTAGGAACGTGATAGTATTGTCTGAAAAACACATTTTAAATTTCAAAAAAGGAGATAATGAGTTTAAAAATGACATGAACTCATCCAATTCTAATAGTGTGCCATCCCATAGTAAGAAGCAATCGTCAACAAAACGTTGAAAAAATTTTATATGTTCTCTATGGGGATTGGTGTCACAAAACAGGAAGTTTCTCTCCCACTGGTAAAGCACTGACTATGGATTGTGGAAATGGACATACATTTAAATTTAGGGCTATAGATTCTATACATCCTTCTGTTAGGGGTGGGGATATAAATAATGCCCTTGAAACTAAAGAATATAGATGGATTTTAAGACTGGCTAGTGATTCTCCCCCTGGCCTAAACAGTATGGTTAGTATTAAACCTATACTGATTAAGCTTAGTAGAACTAAGCTGTGATATGATCTATATATTTCCATTTTCTTCTTGTTTTAATTGTCTTTTATATATATTTTATATTTTGTACTAAGAGTTTTTAATACATGTTTGCTATGCCTTGAATATGGGTCATATGACTTTGGCTGTCGGTCATGTGACTATCCTGGGACCTATATATATGGAGAATGTACTCATGTATTTTAGTATTGAGAAAGGATTATTTCCGAAAGCTTTGCTCGTTATTAAAGTGTTTTTTTACTGATGTTCTGGTTTTTGTTTTGCTATTTTGAAGTCATGTCACCCATGGATTGTGTGTGACAGGTGTAGTATTTGGTTTGACATGTGGGTGTACCTGTCCTGCCGACGACTGATAATGGGGTATTGCATTCAGAACTGTAACATGGCTGTTGTATTCCTTTATGCAACGCATGCAAGTATGCATCCACCTTTAATTGTGTCTCCCACGAGGTATATTGTGGTTATGCAGATGTCATTGACTGACTGTATGTTTGTGCTGCTATTACAGTTTGTATTCCTTTAATATCTACGGTGGGGGATATCGGTGGTTGTACTTGACAGATACGGGTTGTAGGCCTTGCATCTCTACATGGACAGTATAGTTGTCTGTGTGCTCCATCCCTACTTGGAGAGGTAACAGTTAATAGTCTTTTGTTATGGGAGTGTGGATTGGGCTGTTGTTAATTGGTTCCGATATCGTCTGCACGTGGCCTTGCTGCATGTATACCCCCGTAACTTCTGTGGTATATCAGCAGCTATGTGTACGTGAGTAATTACGTGCATATCACCTGTGCATCTACTCCATTCGGTAATTACGCGTCGATACTGGGGTATAATTGGATTCTCCGCCTGGGCGTTGGATATTTGTCCTACCTTTGTGGAGATGGTCTGTATTGTCTTATGTTATGTGTAACTGCATCTGCTATGCATAGGGACAAGTATATTCTGCACTCAAGTCACCCGTGGATTGTGTGTGACAGGTGTAGTATTTGGTTCGACATGTGGGTGTACCTGTCCTGTCGACGAATGATAACGGAGTATTGCATTCCAAACTGAAACATGGCTATTGTTTGCATTTATACAATGCATGCAATTATGCATCCGCCTTTAATTGTGTCTCCCACGCGATATGTTGTGGTTATGCAGATGTCATTGACTGACTGTATGTTTGTGCTGCTATTACAATTTGTATTCCTTTATTATCTACAGTGGGGGATATCGGTGGTTGTATATCATGGATACGGTTTGTGGGCCTTGCATCTCTACATAACCAGTATAGTTGTCTGTGTGCTCCATCCCTACTTGGAGAGTTAACAGTTAATAGTCTTTTGTTATGGGATTGTAGGTTGGGCTGTTGTCATGTGGTGTCGGTATCGCCTGCAGGTGAGCTTGATGCATGTATACCTCCGTAACATCTGTGGTATATCAGCGGTTATGTGTACATGACAACTATCCCTTGTCAGTCTGTCCCAGATATTTGCAGTCATTGTGGTCCTGTTGTTGGGATAGCCTGTTTGCCAGTGGTTGCCACATATTCAGATGGGAATTGATTGTTTGACACTTGTAGAACACACAGCGGTGTTTACAGGCCAGCACGTGGCCACGGTCAGTACTGGGGTAGCACATACATATTTCCACGATACATACCTATTGCTGTGTGGCTTTGCCAACGTATCATATTGCATGTAACATATCAGTGTCGTACATGCAGGCATGACTATTACATACGTCCTTTCCATTTCTTATGGGGAATATTCCAGTGCTACCATCTGGGACATATTCACTTTGTATCGTTCTATGTCATGACACACCTAGCCAGAGTGGGGCTGTCACTACTACTGTGGGACTAGTAGTGAACATATGCCTGAGGCTAGTTTACCATATGCCTACACCTAATATTCTGCTCTGTCTCTAACTTGGCACCAACATACACATGTTGCAGACACACACACATTACACTCACACAGCGACGCACACGGCACCCTCAGCGCACACGTACACATACTACGGCACTCACGGGGACGGTTGCACACAGTACCTACGCGGACCACAACACTGGCGGCGGTGTCTACCTCTCCCTTCATATCATCATACTATTACACGCGCATGTACTGTTACAGTACTGTGTTCTGGCGGTCTTTCAGCCTCGCGGTTATGCATATCGGTATGTTACACGTTCCATGGTATCCTCTTATTTTGAACCTCCCGGATGTTCATATTGTCGTTGCACTATGTATACTATGTACAGATATCGCGGGATACCTCTCAGTCACCTTATATCCCTCTAATTCCCTGTCTTATCTGTATTATATATATGTATATGTGTACATATTTATCTATATATATATATATATATATATATATATATATATATATATATATATATATATATATATATATATATATGTATATGTGTACATATTTATCTATATATATATATACATATATATATTTATATTTATATGTATACATCTTGCGGCGACCGTGGCAGGCACACAGCAACACCATATGCTGTAGGACTCACGTACTGTTCAGGTGTTGGCGTCAAATGTTCCACTGGCTGTTGGGTTTACAGTGTTTGGGGGCTGCCTATGTTGGAGTCACACATAAGGCCACCCACACATTACACTTTACAGGTGGTCATGTTTGTGTGCCGTCCATTTCACTGTGTGTGCAGGTGGGGAGGTGACAGTCCATGGGGGCCTATGCTGTCAGAGTATGTGCTATACGTTCCCTCTTTGCCAAGGCGTAGGCATATTGGGTACGCCTCCGTCTGCCTACTGGGGCTGGCACAGTGTATTCCTGGTCCGGCACCCTCTGTGCCTGGACTGGCCTTGGCAATTGTGGTGGGCTTTGTGGCCCTTCACCATTATGTCCCTGCAGCAGCTGATTCCGCAGGATCATATTATGTAGCCTGGCACATACTATGAATATGTGGGCACATGTGCCTGGAGAGTACTGCAAGGCTCCACCAGATGTATCCAAGCACCGGAACTGTGATTTCAGCATCCCGAACACACGCTCTATGATTATTCTAGTTTGTGCGTGTGCCTCATTATGGCGTTCTTGCATGTGTGTGTGTGCATTTCTGATGGGAGTCATCATCCACAGCTCCAGTGCATAGCCAGCATCACCCACGAGATGGCCTTGTGGGATGTCCCCCCTGACAAATACCTGGTACAGCTGTGAGGCATGCCAGATATGGGAGTCGTGGTAACTTCCAGGGCTGCCAGCACACACATCCATGATAATGCCCTGGGCATTGCACACAACCTGGCAATTGATGGAGTGGAATCCCTTGCGGTTTATGTAGCGTCTACCCTGCTCGCCAGGTGGTGACTTGATTTGTATGTGCGTACAGTCTATCGCACCCAGTACCTCCGGGTATTGTGCCACATAGTGGAAGTGGCGCATATTGCTAGCCAACTCCTTCTGAGATCTGGGGAAGTATATATGCTCATTGGCATGTGGTAACATGGCATCCAGGAACTGGTGTAGTACCCTGGATGCTGATGCCTGTGAGATGCCTATTATATCTCCAGTTGGCCTTTGAAAGGTACCTGTGGCCAGTATTCACAAGCTTACACATATCTTTGTGTCCACTGGGATGGGTTCCCCTCTGTTGTTTCTTGTTCTCAGGCGTGGCCGGCACAGCTCCACTATTTGCTGTAACATGTCCCTGTCCACCCTGTAATGCTCCACTATCTCCTGGTCATGTAACCCCTGGTAGGTTACCCTTGGTCTGAACACTCTCCTCCTCCTCCGAGGCCTGCGGTGGTTGTTGGCACCCTCCTCCACAACACCGTCTGTCTCTAACACATGCTGATGGATCACAGCTTTGGCAGCACCCAACAAGTGCATTTTAAAAGTTCCCCGTGTGTTTACACCTATGGTGCAGCATTTGGGAATACACGGCTGTGTGTTGTGTGTATTCACACTTTATACTATTGTGCTGTGCACACCGATGATGTCATAGGGTGTGTTTGTACTGCCGTATCTAAGGGTTATCTTCCGTGTTTTAACGATGGAACTACAACGGTGTTGCCTTTGGTGTTGCATTACTCTTGCCTGCCATGGATTACCTTTCGACCTTCCCTTACTATTTCTGCACGTTGCACCCACCATTTTCTGGCATGCATCCTGCAGAGCACTGTCATTTCTACTTTCATGGACATGGCATATCATGCGTTTTGTGTGCTACTGCCGTTGTGCTGCCTGTCTGCTTTGCTCTGGTGTGTCAGGTCTTCTATCTTTGCAGTCTGATACCTCCCCTACTTTCTTTGCATTCATATGCCTCCCCTATCCCGTTTTGCAGGTTTCTGCATGCAGAGTTGTCAGCTGCCGCCGATTGGCCTTCGTGGGTTGATTAGTGTTGATTGCTCATTAGTACTCCAATTACACTTCTTCCACATTTCCTTATATTCTTCACATCACCTTCCTGTTTCCGATATTGTTTGCGGAGCGTGCGTCACATGACTAGGTTCCGGGAACGTTGACATCCTCATACACATGCACTTTTGCGCGCATTGTGTGCTCTCAGCTAAACTATTACCCCACACCTGGGTCCTGCAGCTTTGATTTGCAATGTACAGCCCAGGTTTGCTGTGCTCCAATGTGCTTACTGCTACAGTGGCACACCCCTCTGCAGATGTCATGTATTCCCTCTGAGCCACTCCTTGGTGTATTACCGCTGCGCAATTTGGTACAACCTTACTCCGGCGGGGAATTTGTGATTCAGTATTATCTGCCTCATTTGCATGGCATTGACTACTAATTCATAGTTACCACGCCGAAGACTGCCGCAAGTCCTTGGCAACCCTTGCACCATGGTTGTGGCGTTCCATGCATACCATGGTGTATTATGCTGTTGACCTGATGTCTATTACGATGCTGTTTTATAACATTGTTATATTATTTCATTATGTTGCACCTTCCGCACACATGTCCTGCGGTTCTGATGTGAGTTACTGTGGACATGCCATTTAAGTTGTTATTTACATGTTGTGCATGTTTTCTTTTGCCATTGTCTGTGTATTTCGCCATTGGCATATGTTAACAGTGTGATACCTGGGTCTGACACTCTTCCATTACTCCGATGTTATGTTTGGGAAAATGTAAACCGTTTTTTTTGGTTTACATTGCCGTGGGCTTATGCTACACCTGCACCACTTCGTGAATCACTATATGCCTTCACTTGCATGGTGACACATCGCACATGGGGTGTTTAGCATACCTACGCCGGGGGCTGCGCAGATCTGGCGCATGCCGGTAGTGCACGTGGAATTGGATCGTACCTGAATCGCTCGGCGGCCATATTTGGCATTGTAACGCCTATGCTATGCGTGCGCCTGGCGCAAGGTTCATGAATCCCGGGGATAGTAACTACAAGGTTGCACTCTCCCAGAGTAAAATAAACACCTGAATTGGAATTAAGCCAATAATTTCTTTACTTTGATAACCCACAAAACTAGACTCAGTACATCTAGTTATAAATAATGCAGTGGCTATCAGCCCCCCCCCCCACCCCACACACATACACACACACACACACACACACACACACACACACACACACACACACACACACACACACACACACACACACACACACACACACACACACACACACACACACACACACATACACACACAACAGGAAGTGTAGTTAGGAGAGTGGCTTAATTTCCTAAAACTGAAAATGAATTTCAAAACTGTTTCTTTACCAATGAATTCCACATTTTCATTGGTCATCTTACTTCCTAGTGAATGTTATTCCATATTATGACCTTAGTTTGTAATACATTATTACTACAGCAGTTATAATATAAAACATTAGCCTAAAATAAATGCTGGGCTATTGAAATCCTTCATTTTAATTAAAAGCATGCAAGAAAAGAATATGCCATAATAATTGACATTTAGCACTGATAATTTATTTCCTACTGTGCATTCTTAATGCACTCAATGTTCTCTAGTTCTTCACAATTCCTTTTCCATTTACGTTTTTGTTACAAATGTGGCAAAGTCTGAAGCAACCAATGCACTTCTACAAAAACAATAGCAAGAATTAAGTAGAATATTCCAGGTAAGCCATTCTAGTGGCAGAGAGGGATAAAACAATGACTACAGCCTAGATGACATTTGCTTGATTAGTGGCTTAAGTGGCTGATGGAGAAGCATTGAGGCATGGGAGTCCCCATCCCAGTGGGGTTGGTGATTACATGGGCAATCCCTGTGACAATCTATGATGAAATTTGTGAAAGTCATGATAAGTGGGTATGGTCTGTAGAGGGGAAAGGGTGGTGGACATAGCTGTGCTGCAGCAGAGATTGGGTGATTTGGCATGTGACTTTCCCTTCTCTGGGCCAGTAATCAAGCAGCCTCAATCATCACCACCGACACCAGTGGGGAATGTTCACTTGGAACAAAAATTGATACACACAATATTTTCAGATGCAGTTCTCTGCACCAAGCAAAATTTCCCTTAAGCACACACAGGGAACACACTCCAGTCCTAGGGCTAGGTTTTTCTTCTCCAGGCCCCAAATAAGACTCCACCTCTCTCTCTGCAGAAACCAGTGCTCTGTGTCCTTGTTCCAAGTAGCTGACACAGACACACACACACTCTTTGAGATTTGAATTTCACATGCACACACACACACACACACACACACCCACACACACACACACACACACACACACACACACACACACACACTCACACACACACACCTACACACACTCACCTGGGAAAGGCTTGTTCAGATTTACCCAATATACCACCTTCACCATGTCTATAAGGTAGATTCACTGTCACCAGCCAGCTACTTTAAATCTCTAGCCAGGGTACACAATTACTCTTCGTAAAATTAATGCTTATCCAAAGAGGTTGGTAGAGCATGTATTAGCAGTAGCAGGAGATTATACCCTTGCTTACCTGGATGATATTTTCATCCACAGCCATTCCTGGCAAGAACACCTTCAGCATGTCAGGGAGGTCCTGGCTAGCCTGTAAAGGACAAGCTTGACCTTTAAGCCCAGTGTCATTTGGGTATGGCAGAGGTCTCCTACCTGGGACATAGAGTGGACGGTAGTAAGATCAGGCTAGAACCTGCCAAAGTGGAAGCTACTCAGGCATGGCCTATCCCTGTTACCAAAAAATAGGTGAGGGCATTCTTGGGGTTTGTTCCTAATTATAATACCATAGCTGTTCCCCTCACAGACCTAATGAGGAAAAATAGGCCAGATAAGGTAGTGTGGACCCCAGCCAGTGAGCAGGTATTCCAGAAGCTTAAAGGGGCTTTGAGAGGACCCCCATGTGCTAGCCAATCCCGATTACAGCAAATAAGTTGTTGGGCAGGTGAATGCTTCAGACCATGGGGTGGGGGCTGTACTCAACTAGGTTTCCTCAGATGGAGAAGAGCACACTGTTGTATATCTCAGCCATAGACTCCAACCTAGGGAGGAATGTTATGCAGTTGTAGAAAAAGAATGTCTATCCATAGGATGGGCACTGCAAAAACTTCAGCCCTAGCTGTATGGAAGGAAATTCACTGTGGTTACAGACACAATCCCTTAACATGGCTACATCAAGCCAGAGAGTAAATGCCAAGTTATTAAGGTGGAACCTAGGGATGCAGGCATATGACATGACAGTGCAGTACCGTAGTGGGGTCAGCAATGCCAATGCAGATGTGATCTCAAAAGAGGGTATAGGTTAATGTAGTCCCAGACAGGCTCATTTCTCTCAAGCAATGTTTCTTCAGGGTCACATGAGAAATTAGCTTGAGCCTTCAAAGGGAGGAGATGTGATGATGTAAGGTAGTGCCAGCTATGCCAGAGAGGGTAGGGCAGTACATGTGTAACATATGCCAGCATAGCTAGCTGGAGTTTTGTAAAGAATTTTATGTCATTTGTATATCAAACTGATTTGTACAGATGCCTGTGTTAAAATTGTATTTGCAAAGTGTTAAAAATGTATAAACAGTGGGTCTTGCTGGAAAGAAAAGAAATAAACATTCATATCAGATTGTACTGGTAATCTGACTCTTTGGTTCCCACATTGCCCCCCTGACTGGAAGCTGAACCAGGATCCAGCTCAGATGTGTCACAATACACACCTAGGGCTTTGCTAATTCATCTGGAGAATGTAAAACAATTCCAACCCTTTCAGCCCTCCTGTAGAAACTAGCCAGTCATTCTCTGGCACCCCACTGTAGCAATTAGTTTACCACTAAGGACAGTAAGAACCCAGGCATTTCCTAGACATTGCGTCAATGGCTGCATTCAGACCTGCGAGATAAAATCTTTATAGCCTAAACCAAGTCATTTAATTTATGGCTATTTTTCTTAAGGTAAGCTGTCATATGTTACACATGCACTGCTCTACTCTCTCCTGCATAGGTGGCACTACTTCATATTGTCACATGGGACATCACCACACTCACCCATCATTTCTCCCTCTAACAATGGCTGTTACATTGGTAGGGGGAAGAAATAAGGTATGGTATCAGAGGCTGAATGGAGATAGTAAGACCCCAGGATACTCTTAGGATCTCTGCTGACCCCAGCTTCATTGACGCAATTCTGGGTGCACAAAAGAAGAAGGTTGACCTGTTGATGGACATGGGCACTAGGCAGAAGGCAATAAAATGATGCAAGGAAACAAAAAGTGCCCCATATATATATATATATATATATATATATATTTATATATATATTGGGAATATGGTATTTGCATCTTAATTGTCTACAGTTCTAGAAAGAAATCCCAGCACTTGCTAATTTTTTCCTCCTTTATGTCTCAGTATTCACTATTTTTCAGCCATTACTACAACCAGATGCTTATGCGCTTCTGCCTACCACAAGAGACCTCCAAATATCTACATTCCTCCTTCCTATGGACTGCACTATAAAACCTTGCACTTTTTGGAACTTGTCTTCTGCTGGCAGATCCAGTTGTACACTATAAGCTGCATACTGGAAATGCTCTCATAATAACCTCATCAGAGAACATGCTGGTGTTATTCTGTTGGCATCTGTAAAGCTCAACACTAATATACTTAGCAATTCTTAATAGAAGTCTACAACCACTCCAAGGTCACTGGCTTGTTAGTTATGTTTGCAACCTGAAAGGCAACACACAATTGAGTTTAAAACTCATTGTTAAAGGAGTCCCCTACACTGATCCAGAAAATATAGAAAACCTACTGGCAGAAAAAGTTATAACTTTACCCCCACTACAACTATTTGTCCCCTCAGGGAATACTATAAAATATAACTCCCCCAACTTTACTAGAGAAGGTCCTCAAGGCTCTCTCTCTCTCTCTTTAAGATCAATAACACTCCATTGATGGGCCCCAGCAATATCACACACTGCTTTCTAAATAGCATGAAACATGCCTAATCAGACCCTCCACTGTTATCTGTAGCCTCCGAACAAGCTTTGTGCCTCAGAAATGGAGAATGGCAACCATCACCCATCCTCAAAAAAGCAGACCATCTACAGACCCAGGAAACTACAGACCCATAAATCTCACTAGTCTCCTATGGAAAACCATAAAAAACATTTTTATGAAAATAATCCATAATGACATATGAATCCTCCAGAAACTGGACCCAGCCTAGTTTGATTTGATCAAAGGCAGGCCTTTCTTTGAGAATGTTGCCACAATAATGGATGAGGGCAAAAACGTTTGCACTGCCTCCATTGACCTCCCAGAGGCATTTGACACAGTACTCCATTAGGGCATTGTTGACAAACTCAGGTGGTTAGGTATAAATCCTCATGTCTCACAGTGGATAGTCAGATATGTCACAGACAGGATTCAGGAAGTTAGAATCAGGGAGTTCACCACTACAAAGAGGCCAGTCATCAGCAGAATCCCTCAGGGATTCGTCCTGGGACCACTCTTTTTTTAGCATGGACTTCCTGAAGTCAAGACAGATGTCAAGGGACTTGGCTGTCCAAATCTGCAAATGATTGCGAATTAGGTGCGATCATATAATCCCCCACAGACACTAATGTTCTCCAAGTGGGCTTGAAACAGACAAATAACTGTTGTCAGAGACACTGACTAAAGCTAAATGACAAGAAATGCATAATAATATCCTTTATGAAGTCAGATACCCCAGTTAACTACCATATTGACAGCACACCTAAGAGTCAACCCAGTAGTGAAGGACTTGGGACACACACATAGACATTAATCTAGCCTTTGACCATCAATTGTCTATACTAGTGAGGAAGTCAGTCTATGTTGCACAACTTATAAACAAATGTATGCCATTTAGGCCCAAGGAAGTCACTGTTTTGCTATTTTCAGCACTCATCAGACCTATCATTGAGTGCAATGCCTTCTTTGGTATATACCTAGCCAGGCACATCCAACAATTGGAATGTACACAGAGATTCTTCACCAAAAGAATACAGGGCATAAACAACATATTCCATGCAAAATCCCTCAAAGCCCTGATCCTGTATTCTGTCTCCTTCTGGCTGCTGAGGGGAGATCCATGCCTGACATACAAGTTATCTTCACACTCCATTCTGATGGCCCTCCTGCATAGCCATAGAAAAAAAATAAATAATTAGCCATTCTAAATTAAATTAAAACATGTCTGTGATATAAATTGGACATTCTTGGAGAGACAGGTCTATATCCCCGAAACTACATAATCCAGCTTAAGTGAAACTTAAACAACTGGATTAGGAACTGGAAATGCACCTCTAGTTTGTTACCTATGTCTCTAATGGACATAGGCAACCTGTAAATGTTTCATCCCCCAGGCCCATACCATTGCTTGTAAATGGTTCATCATCACAGTACACAATCTGATCTCAGCACCTATGCAAACACTGACAATGATGCAGAGACAGAGACTGAGTCACAGTCAGGTGAGGCACAGGCAGTGTGTGTCTCCCTACTGATTTCGTCCTCTACCAATTTATTTAGAGTGAAAGCATGGTCCTTCCCACACTTGAGCTACAATTTCCATAGCACGAGCACTCAGCATTCCCTTTGGGTGACTCCCTTGGAAGTGACAACATCAATACTGTTTCTAATGTGTCTGCAGCAAAAGACTACATTAATGCACCTGATGTGGGTTTGCCAACCATACAACAGCCTAGCAGTGGCATGTGGTGCCATTGTCTCCCACAACTTGCCCTATGGTGTAGGTGGTTGTGGAGTTTTATCAACTTATATTCCAAAGACATGTGATAAGTGGACTGGACATCCTAAACTGGCCATAGGTGTGAGTGTGCATGTGAGGTGGTGTGAAAAAACTACCATGGTAAGGCTAAGCCACCCAACAGTGTAACCCTTGGCTCTAGATGATTGTCACTGTTGAAGTGACACCCTGACCTCAAGTGCAAAAATGGGAAAAAGGAGTTATGGATGGGTGAATGGAGGGATAGATGCATGGCTTTCATCCAGTCATTGTTTACTGCTACCCATGATGACATGGAGATTATTCTTGTAGTTTGTGTCTTCCCTGAGGATTTCGCCCATCACTGTCAATGTTTTGGTGTGGCCTTGGAATCCAAGGATAATGCCTTGCTAGATTTCACTGGGACTGTGGCAGAACACATGGTCCCCAGATGAACCTCTTTTAAGGAGATGGCAAGTGCTACTATCATGTCTTGCAGCATTGCTAATTATCAGAGGCAGGTACTTTCCAATTTTGCTGTATTAGGATGCCATCCTAGGGTGCACAGTGTTGTTTTGTAAATCTAAAGGGTATCTCATTTCACCATTCACATACTGTGAAATGATAACTTCCAGCTCCAGACATCCACCCAGCAAAATCCACACAGGTCCTATTGCCACTGCAAACAACATACTTTTCAAAGGGGGCTTATAGCCAATGTACAGATCAACAGTTTCCACAGATTGAAGTTACATAGTGTCACTTCTCTATAGTCACAGTTTTATAGTTCCATCTCTCTCTGCCATTGGATGGACATTGTCTGTAAAAAGAGTATCCCCTGTTACAAGACCCCTATGTGCACATTCCTGACATGTCCAGTGTGATGTCATTGTGTCCTTGTTACCTGCACAGATGATGAGGATTGTGATCCAATGGACTTCCTTCCTTTGTGGTGTATATGGAGATGTCTGATGCACACTATGACTTGATCATATTTTGCACAGCATAGGTTTTATATAATACTTAATGGCTGTATGTATGTCTGCCTCCCACAGTGATAACACCTTTATGTGGACTTGTGGAATTTCCTGATGTAGTAAGGTAAGTGTTGATATAGATGACTTGCATGCATATAAGGTAAAGTGGATATACATTAGATAACAATGAATCATGATGGACAGAAGGCTTCATTCCAGGTTTCCAATGACCTTCAAGAGGAATATGGATGACCATAAGAAGCACAATAAGTACAACAATCTTTAAAGCAGTTAATTAAACTAGTTAAAAACCTGATGCAATAACTAATTAATGAAAAAACTTAATAAAAATTCCAAACATGCATAAAGCATGAGGAAACAAAGCAAGCCGATTGCTGTAAAGAGATAGTGATCCGACTAAATGCAAAAAGTGTCACTTGACTGCCTTTGAAAAACATCCACAAATTACTCAAACAAAATGCAAAAAAGTCCAGCATTGTTGCCTTTGAGAAACACACCCTCACCTACATCATACAACATATCAAGTACTGCATTCCACTCAGAGACATTAGTCCGTTATCTCTGCACAATGGTCAACAATAACATCATCATTTACTACTGTGTTGCAACAGTACTTAGAAAATCCTTCTACAAAGCACAAATGATTTCCAAAGATATTTCATCTAGACCAGAAACGGTTATTGTCCTTCTGTACACAGCCTGAATTAAGCCAAGTATTCTCCTTAGGTTCATACGTTCGTAGATTAGTAGTAGGCTATCTGCCCTTATGGGCCATTTTAATCTTAGCCAATGATCCTATGTGAGAAACAAACCCTGCACCCTGCACCCTGCACAGAACATTCATTAACAGTATAACTCATGACAGAAATTTGCAGGTGGAGAGGGAGGCTTACCAAAGGGATCCATAAGGACAGAAATGTAATTTCACCAGGGCATTTATATTACAGTACAGCATAGAATACCACATCATTAAAAATATTATCAACAAGTACTGAAAAATGTAGTGATATTATGGGGCCTAGACCTGTATTTACATATAAAAGGGTTCATAATATAAAAAAAAAATATTAGAATCTAATTAAGAGCAAAAACAGAACGAATAGGGGGAACAGGAAATGTTGTAGCTGTGCTCAATGTAAATATATATTTTGATCAACATGTTATCCAACTAAACAATCAGGCAAAAAAACAATATTTACCCACATGATGGCAATTGCTTGAATAAAGGAGTGGTATATTTTGCTACCTGAACCACCTGTTTTGCCTTTTATGTAGGCAAAAATGAGAGACAACTTAAAAAGAAAATTTATGAACACAACTAGGACATAATGACACAAAAATTCAAATAATGCCCTATTCAAACATTCTACCATATGCCCTAGTTTTAAATATGTTTTGTTCACTATTCTAGAAACAGTTACCCCAAACCCAAGATGTGGGGCATAGAAGGACTATCTTGAGTTAAGAGAGTTAAATTGGCAAATGAAACTAGATGAAACACATACCCCAGGTCTTAAGGATAGCTTGTCTTAAATACCGTTAGAACTGTTAGAACAAATGGCTGGTATATTTTAACATACAATTGTATCTAAAATTTTCAGCTGATTTTTCCTCATCCTGTTTACATATAACAAAGACAACCAACAAATTGTTTTTACTTAGTTGAATAAATATTTTTAACATGAATTTTTATATTAACCACTATTTTAAATGACCAATAGAAAACAAAAAACATGTTATTTACATTTAATCAATAGTTTTATAGCTATTTTATGTATTAGCAGTGAAGTTTTACAAAAGAGGAATGAACAACTACTAGAATATAAGCCTGGACTCACAATAACATTTTTATGTTTTTATGTTTATGTACCTTTAAGATATCATTAATTCTGACTCAATTAACTTACAGAATTTACTAATTGCATTCAACATGTATATATAAACTATTTACTGATATGGGGGGTTGTATTCTGATGAAGTCTTTTACTCGAAGATGAAAAGCTAATTGTGTGGTCTATCAGCTAAATAAAGTGTTTTGTGGTGGTTTTGGACTTGGTGCAGGTCATTTCTTGAGATGGGGTTCTGCTCACCGCTGGAGTTGGTTTTCTTTTCTTATCATAGTCCCTTGCCAAAAACATTTTAATTCAGTCATTGCCTTCAGTCAGGTAGTCATACCGGGTGCTACAGACCTACAGGGTCATCTGGCAGAGCCTGCCTTAGGCATAGGCCAACTAGGCGGCTGCCTAGGGTGTCTCTTTAGTAGGGGCACTTTGCCAGTATTTATTTGGTGTAGATAGACCAGGATGGGGGCAGTGGGTGGTGTGGTGGGGGGTGCCGTGGTGCCCTTTTGCCTAGGGCACCAGTTGACCTAAAGCCGCTCCTGTCATCTGTCTCTGTAAATTTCCTATAGACAGCTTGACTGATATGTTCTGGATGGTTAATAGTAGCAGCATAAATGAATAATAGAGATTGCAACAAAAATGTATCTATAATTAACAGTTTTTCATGGCACTGTGTGAAGAAAACAGTGCTACAATGGTGAGAGAAAGAATGAAGTAGCAACTGAGCAAAGAAAAAAGATTCTAAGACAGTAAACACAGACCTTTTTCTAAAATAGAAACTGTTACTTATTGTCCTTCTGATAATTTGAATGATTGTGATGTTAAACTGCTTGTAGTTTGAACTATGCATGTCTAATATTCTCAACTGAAGCGAAATGAACTGCTTTGCATGTGTTGAATCTTGTTATAAATTTGTGCCCACTAATATTCATAGGGAATACATTAAAAGGTTGGAGTTTAAGAAGCAACTATAAAAACTACATCTCATGGAATGTTTCATTATACTTCTGAACTATGTGAAGTCCAGCCAGAGGGCTGTTTTACTTGTTCAAATGCTTGGGTATTCATTTTTTTTAGTTGTGGTGCAAGTATTTGTCACAACAATGTGAATGAATCTGTAAATTAGAATTTTGTTTAAATCAAAATTTTACTTGGTTTTAAGTGAAAAGCATTTACTATATTTTCTAATATACTACTTTTTGAATCAGAAGAGATTTAAATATTTTTTATTGTAAATAAGGTATTTTAACTTGATTAAGAGAGAAAGAGAATGGAATGCTCTGCAACATGTAGATAGAAATGAAAAATCAAAAGTATTCTGGCATGGGTAATGAGTTTGTTATACTATATGTGGAATAATATTTATATGTAATCTGCATTTGTGTGAAACATAACTTAGCAAAAAATGTGCATTGTTGACTATAACATAGCCTGCCAATAAAGTGTTATGCATCAATTAATGACTTTTTTGTAGTTTTAGTTGTGCCTAAAACTCATAAAATTGCTAAACATACTTCAGCAAGAACAGATTTCTCTGTTTGTTGGAAGCATTTGTTAATTATGTATACATTTTTTGAGCAATGCTCTACTTCTTAATGTTACAGCTACTCTCTTATATTAGAGATGTTGGACAAATTATCAAAAATATGAGTAGAAGGGATATATTGGTTCACATTGAATGTAACTAAGCTTTATATTATTATGCCTAAGGTCCAATATTATCCTAGTATTAGTCATCATAGTGGACTGAAGGCTTTCTAGTGTTATTTTAATGAAACTACCTGGCAGTTTATGAAACTGTAGCTGTTGCTATAAACATATATTTCGCTACTGGCACCAGGTAAGGCCTTTATTGACAAATGTATGTACTCTATAGGCCCAAGTACAATGGGAGGTAGAAAATATTATAGAAGATTTGCAAGGTGGTCGCTATCTCCTCTGGTGTGGTGGGAAATAAATATTCTCCTGTATATGTAGTAGTATTGTGGTGATAAATGGACTGAATATTGTACTGGCTAATATCTGCAATAAACACATTGTGCCCACTGTTTGCATCTGGAAGGTCCCTATAACAAGTATTTTAAAAGATATGCACACCTTAGTGTTCAAAAGTATGGCAGGCCAAGGTTTTTCGTCTTATCCTGTTTGTGAATGACATGTCAAGCAATGCCCTGTGATACCTCTGGGCTCAGTTACCTCTGCCAGATACTCACATTGTCAACACAGCACTCTTTTTTGATTGCAGGAAAAGAAAGAAGGAACATCAAGTTCTCTTTTTTTTTGTAGGGTCAGTGCTTGACCTCACGGTAAGTGGTAGTGTTTGTTAATACCAAAATGTTCATCTATATCAAAAGTTTTAGCATTTGGAGTGGAAGTATGAATGTGACTGTTTATGGTTTAGGGTTACAGTAAGGCTCATGGAAGTGGCTAGATTGAGTATTGTGTTTTATGTGCTATTTGTGAAGTATGAGTGTGTTTTGCTCAGTGGTACTGTTATCAAATGGGATTTTCATAAAGTTACGTTTTGGGGGGTTGGAAGCAGGTGTAGGAATAGGTGCAGCAGACATGAGTAATGTGATGCAGGTTGGCAAAGTCAGGACTGTCAGCCATGTTTTTTATTTTAACACAAACACAAAATTCCCAAGAAATTATTTTTTATTATTATATTTTTTATTTCTGATTATGTCTCCCAAAAATGTATTATGAAAACATTGCTGAAATTCTATTTGGGATTATGTTTTTTTTTATTTTTAGGAAATTAACATTAGAATAATTTCTGAAAAAGAGAAGAAATGATATAACAGACCCTGTAATTCAGAAAAGGGCTCACTGATGACAATAATTGCTTACTGCAAGCAGATCAATTACTATGATGTGTAAGAATGTAATTTAGAGACTGCTCTGTTCTCAGTGAGAAAGGCCTCATTGTAAGCTCATTAATATATCTCAAAATCATGCTCTAGCTAATACTAACATTGTTAGAACTAACACCAATAGTACACAAAAAGAGAGCATGAGGTTTTCTGTCATCGTGTATGAAATAGTAATGTCTGGTTTCACTGACTGACATTCCTGTGCAATTTACCATAAAATCAAATATTTTCAAGGGACACAAGAAAATAGCACCCCATGGATCGTTCATTATTTCGTTGAAAATGCCCACTCTGTCAGGTATTATTAATTGCTTATACTAAGTATATTGTCAGGAATGAAAGTGTTGGCTTTGTTATTACTGAATTTCACATTTTATATTGATGCAACAATCTAAAAATCTGTATCTACGTGTGGATGCATTTGCATGGATTTGATGTTGTTTTTAAGGCATCACAAATTCTCCTGTTTACATTTACTTATATAAATTACAGTGTCTTTATTGGACAGATATATTTAATTTACTATTTGATCTAATGTTAATGCAAAAAATTAATTAATGGATAGCCTTGCTTCATTCTTTTAATTAGTTTTGTTTTATTATATACATTGAAACCTTTTCTATATATCCATTAGTATAATGACATACTAGTTTGTCTGTAATTTTAAATGGGTAGAATTATGATTCAAATGGACTTTTTTTAACTCAGCCCAGGAGTACCCTCTGGCACTCCTGAGAGTACTGTCTGGTTATGTCACTTGCTCAGAGTCACACTGTAGGCAAACAAAGGCACTGAGGAATACAAATCATGGATTAAAGAAAGCAGATTACAACATTATTCTCAGAGCTAGCTGTTAGACTTGCAGACCATAAGATAAAAAGTCTTAACTAAATGAATTAATATCCTTTTTAATTACCAGGGATTATTATAGATAACAGTTTTGTGCACTTACTGACTACATTTATGATAGTCATTTCTTTTTCAGTGTTTTCTTTTTACTTTTGTATATGACTGGTATATTCCACACTGAACAGCCTTATTTTCAAATGCAATGCCCTGAAACACTATTCCTTTATTTAGTGTCACATAGACCCCTTAGAGGGAGATCTGTTCCTCACCTTTCAGACCATTAGGAATCTTTGGTTTAGTTCTTGGCTGACATTGCATTTTGTGCGGAGTCTGCATGTCCTCATTGTGTTTGCTTGGGTTTTCTCTGACTTTTCCAATTCCTTCTCATACTCCAAAGTCACACGATAGGTGGATTGGGAAATCTAAATTGTCCATAAGTGTGAGTGTGTGCAGGAGTGAATATGGAGAGGGGCTGGCTACCTACTTCCATTTCTCACTTTCGTTTTGAAAACTCCGTGGTTAGGGGTGGCTGTCCATGGAGGTCAGTGTTGGCAGTGACTGTAGTGGTAAAAAGAGAGGGAGAGGGGGTGAACCTGAGAGACAGAAAGCAAAAAGGAGAGTGTCCAACACCTCTTATATCTCCATAAATTAAAAATCACATTAAGGCAAAATCCAAGGAAATAAAGCTGCTTCAGTAAGTAAACATAATATAGTGGAAGGATATGAAATGTTCATCCTTTCTCTGAAACAAACTTCCACTCCAAATTATATAATGCAGCACACTTTCTTCCTTCAAAAAGGAGTCAGATGACTGAACAGGTATCAAAAAATTTACCTGTAATATGATAGGCATGTTGCTCCTTTAAAGAGACGGTATTGTCTAATGGTGTGTACTGGCAAGGCATAAATAGCATGTGGGCCCAGCTGACTTGTATTTTCTATGATTCGATGATTCTATGAGTCTGGATGTGTAAATAACAGAGTAGACAGACCTATAGTTTATTTCTGATATTAAGAAAATGCAATATAAAGTACCAAAGCCAGAGCAATTGTAATGCATTAATTTTGGTGTAAGGAGGTTTCATTTGTTAGTTAATATGAGGAGATATTTATCATCTACTTTTATTAATGAAATGTAATACAAATTACACAGTGTGCTGTCATTTAAAACACTTAAGGATCATAGCAACGTAAGTAAAAATATATGGATGGGGAATTCATAAAAAACACACAGAACTGGACCTCCAAGCTGAAAAAAACAAAACTGCTTACAGGAGTGGTGTCTGAAACCTTTTAATGGTGTTTCCTGGTACCTTGGCTCAAAAGCCTTCAAGGAAATTATTTTTATACCAAATGAAGCAACTTTGTATATAAACTTTCTCAAATTAAAAGGCTATTATTCTATAAATGTGTGGGTCTTCCCATCAGTGTCTAATAGAATTACTTAGACATTATTTGATGGTAGATAAGACTTATAATGAATGTATTGACCTCATATGCCAGTTAATGGAGTTGGTGCTAATATATAATGTTAGATATTTCTAACACAAGTTATATGTGCAAAAAGAGGGTGTGGCAATGGATACTTCCAGCACCAACAGTTATGCAAATTTACTAGTGGCAGCATGGGAGAAAGTCCATATCCTGAACACAAGTAAATGGCATCAAATTATATTTTGCAGGCTATTTGTTGATGATCTTTTTTTCTTATGGTGTGGTAATGAAATGGAGTTGAGACACTTTCATAATAACATAGAGAAAAGTACTAATTTTATCAGGTTTAATGTCAGGAACTCACAGAGTGAGACTGAATTTCTAGATATTTCTGTACACAATGATTATATGGGGAAATTTTCACCAAAATACATAGAAAAGACTGTCATAGGAATACGTTATTACATAAAAAGAGTATGCATCCAAAACATTTCTTTAGAAATGTGGTTAAAGGACTGGCTCTTAGAATCTCTAGGCTAACTGCTCAAGATGGGGAATTTAAGCAGGATTTCATAGATCTCCAGAATAGGTTTGAGCAGAGGGTACACTGATGCCTGTACTCAAAAAATTCTGGAAGAGACGGTGACCATGCGTAAATCTGTGGAGAAACCATATTTTTCATCAAAGAGCAGTATGAGTGAACAGGCTAGACATAATAGAACAACAGTGAGAGTACCAACCTATTTTACAGAAGACATGAATATAATCATTAATATTGTTTGGAAATATTGGCCAGCATTAACACATAATTCTGACATTAGAATTATAGTGGGTGACAAACCGAGCTTTTTTATTTTGAAACAAGAAGTCATTAAAAAGATTGCTATGCTATCCCAAAGCTCATATGGGAGCTGAAACAGGGGCTGCAAGAGGCACTAGACCTTGCACTAAATGTAATCAGTGCATTTATATTGACAACACTAATAGATTTGAACATCCAGATTTACGCAGATAATTTAAGTTTGATGTTGTAGCTAACTGCAACACATCTAATGGGGTATATTTGGCAATCTGTCATTCCTGTTCAGCTTTCTATGTGGGAAAGTCTAAAAGGAAGATGAGGTTTAGAAAAAGAGAACACTTATTGAATATTAAGAATAAGATACTCACTAATGCTCTAGCTAAACACATCTCTGTAGTAGGATCCACACATACATTTAGATTCTTAGTGATGTAAAAGAGAGAATGATTGTGGGGGGGGGGGCATAATGAATGATACTGAAACATCAGAGTCAAGGTGGATTATCAGGCTTAAAGCAGACAGAGGCAAGGGCCTAAATGACAGGATTACTTTAAAACCTATTTTAAAAAATAGAAGGCTTTTTAAATAGATATGAATTCTTATAAGATGTTTGCGTAGATGCTTTTTAATTCAGAAGTGGTTGTGTTCTTAACTCATAGCTGTTAGAATGTGAGTAAAGTAGTGAAATGTATTTTACTTAGGTGTGTGTTGGAATGTTTAATTGATGCCTAATTATTACAAAGCATTGATTGGTTGATGCTGTGTTTTACCAGTATAAAGCAAGCAGTGAATTTTTTATTTAGTTGTATGGTCTGATGAAGTGATGGGAGACATCATGAAAGTGCTAACCTATTTGTAATAAAATCTACAGTTCTATTTTTACTATAAGCTGTTGCCTGTTCATCCTTTAGTTGGTTTGTTGAATGTTATTATGGATTTGTGTATGCCTTTTTTTCTTCAATACACCATTTATTGGAGCTGTGACCTGGTTTGTGATATTTGGATTTTATAAATTATGTTATTTTTTTTATTGATGTATGTATTGACATTTGTTATCCGGGTTAATCCAGCTGGGCCAGAAGCCCATTTTCAGAGGAGAACTGAGGAGAAAAAAATCCAGTTACACACAAGTTTACAAAACATAAAATACACACTCCAAGATAAAGAAATTAAAATACATAAGGTCAGGAAATATAGAGCAATACATGCACATAATAATAAACTGGCAGTAATGAACAAATAATTAAAAAATGTTTAAACATTTGGTTTGCCCTTAGCTAAGCTCCACTAAGCACTGCTAAACCAAGTCAAGCAGTGCTTAAACAGGATCTGGTTTAGCATTCCATAGCAATGCACAGCTCCACTTAGCAGGTTTGGGCACTGCTAAGCAAACTCTGTTTAAGCAGTCCTCAGCTAAGCTGGTTTGTACACTGCTAAGCATTGCCAATTTAAGCACTGCTCAGCTGAGCTCAGTGATTTTGAGCAGTGCTAAGTGAAGTTCTGCATTTTTAAAAATGGCCCAATGGTGCCAAAGGGTGGGAAAATAGCCTTATTTAAGTGCAAAAGGTGGGATAAGTGCAACAGGTAAGAATACAGCCAGAATCTGTTAGATTCTGATCTTGGCAGAGATTATGGCAGGAGTTGGAGAGGGTGCATGTTTCCAGGCACAGTGGTGGGACATTCTGGAGTCCAGGGTCATGGCTGGACTCCTCATAAAAGACTATGATATTCGTCTGCAGCATGGCCAGTACCAGGGGTTGGAATGCAAATCATAGGCCTGGGACCAGCTGACACGTGAACTCAGGCATTTCAACTGGTATCCCCTGCACAGCTAAGCAGGTGCATCACCATTTTAATGACCTGAAGTTTATGAAGAGAGATTTCTTGGTCACTTGGATCCAAGATCCCAGGATGACAATGTTGCACAAGTTTGTAAGTATTGTTAGCATTGTTTTACAAATTACTAATCTGCATGTGTGATAGACAGGTATGCATAATGATGTTTCTCTCTCCCCACATCTGCAGAGCAGAAGTCTCACAACCTGGACACCCATGCAGGGCACCTGGCCAGGTTCTGCCATGTGTGTGGTGAATACAGATATATATTGCAATCTATAGGATATAAATAAGAAAGACTATAGTAGTAACTGCCAGTAGGTATATTCTGTTGTGAGTGTATTACAATGAATGTGGTCATAGACCTGGACTGATATGACTGAGCAATGCCAGGTACAGTTCAATACAGATGAAAATATGCAACCTGCTAATGTTAAGGAAATAATGTTCCTACTGTATTAATAATGTTAAGGTAATAAAGTACAACTGCATTCATAATGTTATGGAAATAAATTCAACTGCATTCATAATGTTAAGGAAATAAATTCAACTGCATTCACAATGTTAAGGAAATAAAGTTCAACTGCCTTCATAATTTTCAGGAAGTAAATTTTTACTGCATTCATAATTGTCAAGAAAATAAAGTTACTACTGCATAAATTGTGGAATTACAACTGTCTTGCAACACCTGCATTACCTGAAGTGTTCATCAATAAAGACTAAGATGTATACCAATCACTGCTTGTCACCCATAATAAAGCTGTGTTGTGCAAAATGTGTGTATTTTGGGCTGTTTGTCAAGAAATCGAGTATTACAAGTGCTGTGAAGCAAACACGAGAATAATACCATGAAGTGACTGAAGTTTAGCTGATAACGACTGTTTTGCTAAAGTGTAGATATGGGGCTGTACTACAAGATATAATGCATTATGGTATTTGTTCTGCAATATGATCTAAACCTGGAATAGTAATGGTTAATCTATAATAGTATATTTATCTCTGGATGGTCTTAGTTATACTGCTGCAGGCAAGTGTGAAACTGTAATAGTTGTAGACTGCAAATATATCATCTGCAAATGTATATGGGTCAGGTAGCCAACCCAGCACTCCGATATGGTGTGTACACTTCACATATATTTCCACCCACTAGGGGTTAATTGTCTACACCTGCATTCCAAGTATTAACACACAGTTCACCTACTATCTCTGTCATGCATGAATCTCATGCATTTGTGTTCAAGTGCCGCTGCAGTCTTATATAACACTTTACCGCTATTACCAGGTCACAGTTTGTTACCAGGTGAACTCTGCATATATTAACCAACCAAAATTCAACAGTGGCTCAGTAGCTCAGTGTGGTAAACACTATGTAGGATATACATTTTGTCACACACAGACCAGGGATTGAATCCAAGGAGAAGTGCTACTAAATATTAATAGAAAATGCCATGTATTGTTAGCAGATGTTCTCCCCACAGGAATGACAGGCAAATAAATGGCTGCAGTAGCTGTTCAGATGGGTTACTAATGTGTGTGTCCAGATGTACCAGAGTGTCGACAGCATTGCTTAGCAAGGTGATAAGACTGCAGTAAATAGAAAGTCAACAAGTACAATACTAATACAAGTTATTAAAACAAATAAAAGTGTTTAATCTTGGTATGGCTGTATGCCTGGTGTGTCTGTGAATGTCTGCTTATAGTCTAACCCCATGCCTGCCAAGGATGGCATGATAAGCATAAACTCTCTGTACTGTGCACGATACATGTCTCTCAAGTGTCATACTATCACAAACTGTGATCACTGTTGACAAATCCCTGGGACACAGATTTAACAGCCACTTGATTTATCTCAATAGCACAGTCACACTACATCAGTCCACAGTACACAGTGGTACTCATACATGTTTCCCTGACAAGCACTAGTCCCCTGTAGTTGTATACCTGTAGGTGTTACAACTTGGCTCATACAGTCCTATGTGGATAGCTTGAGAGGTATGTAGTTGCTACAGAAGCTATAGGGCACTTTTATACATAACGTAAGGGCAGACCTGTACAGTATATCAGAGTACTGTTACAAACAATATAGCCTATAGTGGTAGTAATGGAATGTCATTCTCTCCCCCCCACCCCTTATCTACATTATAAATTTATAATTGGTATACATCAGGTATGGCTTATTTTAACATATGTTGTTCTCAAAATGTTACGTTGGGCCTTGTGTTTTATTATTGTGATATATTACAATGGTTGCATACTAACATACCTTGTTGAATTACCTATGTTGTTGGCCCCTTGCCCTGTTACTGGCATGTTGTTACAATACTGACTGTTATACCACTGATTGCTGTGTTCCATATGCTATGTAATTTTATGTTACTGGGTTAATTGGCACAACCTGACATGCCGTAATAACATGTTTAAATGTTCTGTTCATTACTAACCTGTACACCATAGCTCGACTGGGTAGGATGGATCCCATGGATCCACCCTCCCTACCTCAACTGGCCATGGCACAAGGCACAAACACGTCTGGGACCCAAACTGGAACTGCCACTTCACCAGTCCTGAACATTCTACGGGTGGAACTGCCTCAGGGGACAGGGCACATCCCTCCCTGCGCACAGGTGCAGAGAGGAAGTGGTCACACACTGACAGCTACCAGGCATGGTGCTCAAAATGGTTCAGCAAGGGTTTGACAATTGACTGCGCCAGATTGAGGGTAGACTGGCCAACCTGGAGGGGCAGGCTGGCCCTGGCACACTGCGCCCAGCACAGCCACCTTTGGGGCCGTGAAGGTGCAGTGGTGACTGCCCATGGGTTGGGAGCTCAGTCTCACTGCTGCTGTCAGGGGGAATGTGGCTCTCTGATTCCACAGCACCCTCCCTGCCCAAGGTGTTTACCCCCCTCACGTGTCATACATTTCCCTGCCTGCTGTCTTGTCTGTCTTGTCTGTTTGCAAATGCTACCTCTCCTACCCAACTTACCTCACCAAATGTACCTATATCCCTTCCTCAACATCCCACTCTCTCCTTAAAAAAATAAAGAAAAATGGGCATCTGTCCCACAAAAAAAATATTGCCCCATACATAGCTCTCCATTTCACCCCCACATACACTGCCCACAATCAATCATCATAGCAATTAATCAACACAGTTATGTCACCCACACCCATCCCTCTGGGATGTGAGGCTCCATATTCCAATTTGCCTACAACCTGCACAGCTGTTGCTGTTCAAGAAATGGAAAGCTATGGTCCTTTCCTACACCCATCCTGCACATCCCTACCTGCCTGACACATTGTTTTTCCCCCCTGCTTGCCCCCATTTCACCACTTTCCTATCACCCCTGTTTTCTTTTCCTTTTTTAGAAATAACGTGGGTTTAAGTGGAACTGAGCAGTGCGTCTCACAAACCTGTGCAAATCCACTTAAAGCTGCTTAAAACTGCTTTTATCACCTTCTGTCACATCAGCGAAATGAGCACCCTTACCAAGTCTTGAACCTGGGACACTGCCAATTAGAGAATAGTGCATTAGCACACTCGGCCATTCAGCTCTAAATACTAGCACCTGTTTCCATAAACATATCATGAATATCAGTGATGCATATCAGCAAAAAATTCAGTCCTTCCAAGTCTCAAACCCAGGACCTTGTCAAGTACAACATAGTGCATTAGCGCACTACAGCACTCAGCTCTGAAGTGCCATGGGTGTTTCCATACATATATCCTGAGTGCCAGTGACACTGTTTGTACATATAATGGGGACAATGAGAGCATACATCAGACTGTGATGCAGACACCAAACCAGTACACTGCCAAATAAATGCTGATGGATGGATGTGAGGCCTAGGATATCAGGTAGAGCTGACAACTGCGCAGACTGTTGCATAATGTCCAAAGTTGTGCCACCTACTTTTGACATGGTTGTCACAAAACCTATTCTGTGTGCTGAAGTACTGGTAAGAAAGTACAGATTGAGATTAGAAAATCATGACAGACAGTTGTGTGTTACATGTCATACCCATCTGAACACACATTTTGCCACCCACAGTCCTGGCTTCCATTCCAGTCTGGTGCACATCACATACATGCTTGTCAATACAAGAAATAACTGATTGACACTTGCAGTTTAAAGCAAAACCAGATGCTGCTACTGCAGTCATTCCTACCATGCTATACATTTTGCCTCCCACAGTCCTGGCATCCATTCCAGTCTGTTGCATGTCAGGTAGATGCTTGCCCAAACAAAAACAAATACATGACTGAGTCCTGCAATATTCAGCAGAACTGGTTGCTGCTACTGCAGTCACTGCCACCCATATTAGCACAGTAAAGGCCTGTAGGTTGGGACACACTTCACAAATATGCATAAGCATCATAAATGTCACCTACCACTCTATGGATGGCACTATTACATAACATATGTACCTGAGGCACATACCTCTGATGGACTGTTATGGGCACCATCACCCTGGCTATGCTGTGACAACAGAGCTGATACTGCTTTGTCACTCATATATACAGCTTGCTGTCCCCCAATGTGTATACAATCCCCAGTATGACTCCTGGCCAGAATGCGAAAGCTGCAGCCTGCAACATATGTGGCAATATGTTCAGCTACCTGCTACAGACCAACCATACCTCCCAAACACCTAGAACAGGGGATCCAGACAACACCCATACAGAAAGGGATGGAGGGGTTGGTCAAGTGACAGGGACATGTGTCACAGTCTTCCCCTACAAACATACACAGCTGATAGAGCAGCAGCTACTGCAGCAGCATGCATATTCTGATACAAATGACATATGACACTCACATCTATCTGTCCCCTTACTGACCTCAACCCACATTGTTAAACAGTAAAGTGCCACATAATCAGAAAGTCTGTTCACAATGGCCAAACACTGCATGCCAAACTGTGAACATATCACATAAATCCAGACAGTGGACAGTATGTTTACCTACCCTCTGTGATGCTGTAGTCCCCACACATCAATAATGTACATCTCACAGGCCAGGAAAAGGGCCAAGGCCTACATGAAGCCCTTAAATATAGCACTGTGGTGCCATGCCATTGGCTAATGAAAATGCAACTCAGCTGCTCTGGATGTAATTAGCAAGTGTGAGACACAGACTGGTGCACAGGCAATCACCTGTTCATGAGCTTTACCTACAAAAGGCAAGCTCCTGCTTATGATAAACAGGTCTGTGACTTTCTTTATGAAGACAGTGAGAACATAAGCAGTATACTACAGGATTTCTGCACATAAAGAACAACAGCACTATACCAGGTAGGTAATAGAAGTCCCCATGTAATGGGACACAGATGGGAGGATGCAGTTATGGGAAATAGGGATTACAACAGTAGGTCTGTAGTACATATCTTGGAATGACATGTTGCTGTTTTCAGCTGTATGACACTTACATGCTTTTTTTTTGGCTCTGTCTGCTGTGAAATAGATCACATCTCTGGCCCTCTGAGTCCCTCCAACAATCGTCGGCTCATGTATGAATGCTACTGGATTGTGTTTTAGACAATAGTGACAGTAAGTGCTGGTGGATACAGCTGCCATATCACATGATGTACTGTCAGTCAGCTCCTCTTAGTCTGTGAATGTCAGACAGACATACTTCAGACACTGTGCAGGTGTCCCTGACTGTTCCTAATGTACTCTGGCTAGTACACTGTGTACTCCACACATGTGTCCCATCACTTGAGAGCTATACTAACCATACCCATTGACCTCCTACAGCAGGACAGTAGGTTATAGCCAGTCATATTGGGGGGGGGGGGCATGCCCGGCCTCAACAATAGAGTGTACATATCAAGCATGCAATGTAAGGGAATGAATACAGTACCGGATATTAATGTACCATAACTGTTTTCTGAGGGGTCTGGTGTTGACAGACAGATCAATCACAGTCTGGGAACAAACATTATGTATTGTCCAACTATATGCCACACATCCACAATTGTCTGGGAGAGGATCCACATATATCAGGCGCATCTACACATTCTGTAAACAACTGTGTACTGTGGATGTTGGGCACCTACAGGGAGGATATTCCACAGCACATTTGCAGTGCTGTCTTTCATTGGGTCAAACACATGTTGCTGGACTGTCCCCATATACTTGTATTTCCACTCACCTATTTTTCAGATGGTTGCTGCATGACATGGAACTGGGACATTGCCCATAGGGAACACACCACAGTAGATGGCAATGATGGGTGTGGAGACACAACACAGTCCATCACAGCACACAGGGTCATAACCAATATATCTAGGATCATAGGAGGTTACTCGGCTATTGGCCCTAATAACCGATATATCTAGGATCGTAGGAGGTTACTAGTGTATTGGCCCTGAGGCCCTCATAAGCCTAGCCCAAAGTTTAAGCAATGTTTATGCAAGTCATCACTTGATGCCTTAGTCCACCAGGGACACAGGTGGTATCCCTAGGGTGTATGATCTGTTTACCATCTAGTTATCCAGGTTTCACTTAAAAAGAGATAAAGAGGTACTCTGCTTGATGTGGACTGTGTGCCCATTGTGCAGCTGGGTGAGTGTGTGGGACACACATCTGATCCACCAACAAGTCCTGTTAATGTCACAGACCAGGTTGAGGGTGTGTGTGCTGGTTACTCAACTGGAGCTTGAGTTGCAGATGTGCAGCAGTCCCATCAAGGTGGAGTCCATGATCGCCTTGTATGCTACACAGAGGTTACCTCAGAGGAGTCTGTATGAAACAGGGTACAGGGATGGCCTTTTAGTCTAACTATGTATGGTAGATGTTTGACACCCTGATATTCCCTGGTGAGGAACCTCTGTGGTTTCCCAAGCTGCTGCATGTGCTTTATTTATTGGCATTATACTTAGTAATGGGCCTTATTAGGGAGTAACACAGGGATGTTATAACCCCCATGTCCCTGGTTGAGATATCCTTACGTATGAGAAGGGCCATGTAAAAGGCTATCTTTGCAAAGGAAGCAACATGGTGGTCAAATGTCATGGTGCCATCAACCTGTGTGCCCAAATTCCTCACGACTGATTGCATGCTTAGGATGTTGTTACTAATGTGATAATTTGTGGTAACATCACTCTCCCCAAAGGGGATGATGCTGCATTATGTGGTATGCAGCCTGAGGCCATGTGTCTGACACCACTCATGTATCTGCGTGACATCCTCTTGGTGGATGTCCACATCACTAGGGGATTTGGTGACAGCTCCCAGCATCCAGTTTTCTGCAAACGTGGGTTGGCCATAGCCCACTGGTTGTGCCCTGCACCTCAGAATAGTATATCACACGTAACAGAGGACCCAGGACAGAACACTAGTTACGGGTCTACTGCTTGTGGTGGCTTCCCCTATATTGAGTAGGTGGGTGCTGTCAGTGTGCCAGTGTGCTACCCATCTGGTAACATATGGATTGATGTCTAGTTGAGAGCATATATCTATTATGGCCAAGTGGGGAATGCTGTGAAAGTCTTTGGCCAGTTCAAGGTAGGCAGTGTGCACACTGTCTCCCCCTCATCCATGGCTTTGGTAACTGTCAAATAAGTCAACCAAATGTAGCAGACATGATCCTTCTTGACAAAGCCAAACTGTGTGTGATTGAGTGTGTGGAGGTCACCAATGTCCTTGTTAATGAGGTTCATAATAATCAGTTCTATGGCAGTGTAGATCAAGCTAGTTAGGCTGATGGGTTTATAATGTGCCAGATCAGTGGATGCTCCACCATAGTTTAAAGGGATGACAGTGAGTGTCCTCCACTCAGCTGGGACAAAGGCGGTATTCTGGGTTTGGTTGAACACAGTGCTGCAGGATCATGCTTTAGGTCATGTAGGATGCATCCTGCAATGTGATATGTTCCCATGGAGGATATATTCCATGACTTTGAAATGCCAGTGATGACTTGTTCCCTAGATATAAAGGGAAGGGGGCAAGTACCTGTGATGACCTGTTGTACTGATGGAAGGGACAAGGGGTGAAGCTTTCACTGACTCTGTCAGGCAGCAAGTTTGGTATATCAACAGCACTTGTAAATCTAGTGTCCCTGACCACCACATCTGAACAAGTCTGGGTGCTTCCTTTGAAGTTGCAGACATATGTGCAGAGGGAGATATGACTGTCTTTAGTGGATGCCAACAATGTGGGCTTGGAGTTTGCTTTGCAGGATGTCAGTAGTACTCTTATTTACTTGTACAGGCTAAGGAGACAGTGATTCACATTGGGCACCTGCTCCTTCTTGGTCTTGGACAGCAATATTTTACTCCTGTTATACAGTGTATTTATTGCAGATGTCCACCACACAGGTTTAATTATCCTTGCAGAGGATGATGTAGTCCTGTCGGGTATACCTGACTCTGTGCATCTATACAAATGCACATATAGTGCTTTGGTATATTTATGGATATTGGTGCCAGTTCCTACAGAGGGGCAGGGGGCTATGAAGCTGTTTAAACCATCATTCAGGAGGCTGTAGTCAACTTTGGAGATGTTTATACATCTGATCCTCGCTAGATGGGTATTGTGAGAGATGGTGGCTGCAAACATAACCACTTTATGGTTGGTTTTGCCATGGAGGATGATACTGTAGGGATGCTACAGTGATTACCCATGTTGTCTATTATAACCTCCAGAGATCTTCACCTCATGTGCAAGTAGCTAGCAACTAGCAGTTCTGAGGTGTTTGCATTGCCAAATCCCATGAATCTCTGGGCAGTTGTGTGCTGGCATGAGTTGTTTTTCTAATCTGTGTTTGGGTACTTAAAGTCACCCAGGATCAGTGTACAGAGTCAAATCATGATAAAGTTGAACAGGTCAATATAGGCAGAATGGAATTCCTGGTAACATATGGGAGCCGGTAGCTAGCTATGATTTGAATAGGGGTCTTGGAAATGCTTAACTGCACCTAGGGTGGC
Source organism: Protopterus annectens (assembly GCF_019279795.1). Lineage (NCBI taxonomy): Eukaryota > Metazoa > Chordata > Ceratodontiformes > Protopteridae > Protopterus > Protopterus annectens. The sequence goes on along the minus strand of NC_056725.1, from coordinate 195,577,351 downwards.
TCCTGTGTTTCTTACTGTTTGACCAGCCTGGAGGTGTGTATGTCTTTCATATATAGTGAAATCCTATGTCCCGTGGCTTTACTGCCCACACCTTGGGGTCTGACTGTGTGATAGGATGGGTGACCATGTAATGATAGGGTGCTCCCTGCAGCTTTGAACCATGTGTCTGTCACTGCACAGATGTCAGCATTCTCCAGGATTAACACTGCTTGTGGGTGCAGACTGATGTTCAGACGCCTAGCGTTTACTAGCATGGCCTTCAATTTGTGATTTGTTGACAGTTTTATGTTGTTAGTGTTAACAGCACCACTTTTCCTAATAAAGGAACTATGGTGGTAACTAGAACCATGGCCAGAAGACTGAAGGCCAGGTGAGACAGATGGAGGCCATCTCTGTCAAAGCATTGTGGTTTGTTGATCATATCATTTCAGGCTATCAGGTACTGGATCCCCCTGGAATGGCACCAGAAACCAAGCCAATTGTTAAGGTCAATCATTTTCTGATTGTATTATGGCATCATTCTGGGTGACAGCAGACTGCTGCTTAATGCTAGGGGCATACCTGCCTGGAAAACATGCTCAGTGCGCTCAATCATGTGTCATGTCATATAGTCTAGGGAGGTATGTCTCAGGTCAGGTATGCTAACATGGATTATCACAGACTCATAACAGTAACTGTTGTTGAGTGACATCAGTGTGTATGTGATATGGCAGATTCTGAAGAAGGGATTTTTTCCTGAAAGCTTTGTGTTTTTGTGAGAAATAAATTGTGCTGGTGCTGCATTTTACTCAAAATGTCTGTATTTGGAATTTATCTTTCATTTTTTTTTTAGATGTTGGCACCTGACATACAAGTAACCTTGACCTTCACCATAGACAGCCTGGTGAGATGCACATCTGTGTGTGTCTCACAATTGTGTCTGCTATGACTAATATGTTTGATTTATGGTGATACCTTAGTGGCTGTGGGACATAGGTGTGTGGCTATGCATGGTATGTGGTGTGCAGGTCTGTGGATTTTGCATGTGTATTTGCCTAGAGGGTCTCCTTTGTTTGGGGATGTTTATGTTGTGAACCTCCGCATATATTGCTGTGTGTTGTGTAGGTATAGGTGGTGTGTCAGGTGTAGTGATTGTGCTGATAACCTTTTTAGTGCCAGATATGCAGGCTGGAGAGGGAACAAGCATGGATTGTTGGTTTCTAAAGTCATTGCATCTCTCACAAATTGTGTTCCTTGGTGGTGTTTGTAGATGGTTGTCTGTGTACATGAGGGAGTTTCTACACTATGTTAGGATGCCCGTATTAACCAGACTGGCAGGGGAAACTGTAGGACATTGTCCAGTCATATTTGTCTGAATCTGCAGGAGGAACACCAGGGAGACCAAAAGGGTGGCCCTATAGCTTAGGTGCTTAAAAGAAATATAGGAGGCTTACACTACCTCATACAATGTAGACAGGCTATAAACAAGCAGTGATAGGTGCAACAAAAAGATGCATTTTAACACCTTAGAGAATATGCAGCAAGTAGCAGGAAACAGCAGGATTAGGAGGTAAACACATAATGTTTTGCCACTATGTTGCTGATAGCCACATACATACTGTGGTGAGAGATGGTGGGGTATGATGTGGGAGTTAGAGGAGGATAGTGCTGGCAAATGTGGATGTGCATGATGTGTCCATAATATAGAGCAATGTGTGAAGTCATGTGATGTGTTCCCCTCTTCCTGCCTTTCAGGATTGATGTACAGATGGAGGAACCCACCTTTTTCCGCAGCCGAGAATGAAGTCATAGTTAATAGCCTCACACTGCATCATACCATCCTGCTGTTGAGGACTCACCATATACAGGACCAATGGGCTGCACTGTGGGCACACCTTGTTGCATCAGTAAATCAAGTCAGGCTACAGACAGAACCTATGAGCAGGTCCGACACAGGGACACCAATATGATAAATGCTGTATGGCAATGAGTCACAGCTGTGGCCAAGGACTGTGCTGGCACTGATGGAGGGCCTGCAAAATAACAACCATTCTGAGCCACAGAGGAGTTCCTTGCAAACCTAGGTTCAGCCACCAGCTCAAAAGCATCCATCACCCCATACATCATGGAGATGGGTGGCATAGCTTCCACAACAGAGGAGCATCCAGGTAAGCCTCCTGTGGTCATCACTTTAATACTGTAGCAGTCATAGTGGCAGCCTCTACATACCTATACTCTGATGTCAGGTCAATCTGCATTTGGAGGGGGGGTTGTAACACACACATGTGCACACATACTCAGACTGTCAGCAATGTGTGTAGTATCACAGTTTGTACTGTACATGCTGGTACATGCACATATCATCCTGTACCAATGACACATTTGTGTTTACCTCTCCCCTACAATTTCATAGCTACATCTGATGTGGCCAGGGTCCAACATCCTGTAGTCAGTGATTGTGAAAGTGTTTTGTTATGGCTCTTCTATACCATAGGAATGTTAAGGGCTGCCAGTTTGCCATGGACACAACTGTTCAGCTTAGCCATAATACATTACTTGTATGTTCAGCTGTGGAGGGGTTCACAGCAGTGCAATGAATTGGTAATCACAGTAGCATATTTGCAGGAGCTGTAACATATTCGCATATATTTTTGTTAAGGTGTATGCAGACTACTATAAGGGGGGGCAATAGTATGGTGGAGACAGGTACACTGTTTTTTAGGTCAAGGTCCATCACATACACTGACATGTCACTTATCTCACAGGTGTACAGTACTGGCAACATTAACCAGACTAGCTGCACTGCAGGTTGTTAAGATCCTGTCTTGTCTGTGTCTGTTGTAGTCTGTTTGTGTGTTGTGCATGGGATCAGTAATAAGGTATGGTATGGTATGGTATGTATAATGCAGTAGTGGTACCTAACCTGTATGTGTGTGTGTGGATCAGCAGACATAGTAGTGCATATTTTAATGTAGTCATGTTGTGTTCCTCCTCACAGAAGACTATGGGGTTGGAGTTTGTCCCCCTCACAACCTGATGTCAGTGTCTCATCAGACTCTGATCATGATGGTGGCCATAGTGAGGCACAGGTGGGGTTGTTGAGGGCTGATCCTGTCCCATGGATTGACATCTGACTTCCTCCCCCAATGTCCCTGCAAACAGTCAGTATGCCCACACATACCCAGTCCCCTGCAGCCACAGATATTGGGCAGTCAGAGGGTGGTAGCATTGAACAGGGGAGTGTGGCAACTATGGCATCTGTCACTGTAGATGCTAGCCATAGCCAGAGATATGGTGAGGTCCCACACAGGCAGATTTATAGGAGTGCTCAAAACAGGACTGCTCCTATCCACCGCCTGTCACAGGTGTCACATCACAAGTCGCTCGACGTATGTTTCGGTCCATCATGGAGGCACAAGCATGTTCCCAATGCAACACCAGATGGATACTCAGGATCATGGCTGCATCACTGTCTGGCATTCATGACTCCATCCACAACATTGGTAATGCCATGTATCATTTTGCAGATGTAATGGACAGACAATGGGGTGAGACATTGTTATTCCTTAACCATGCATTATCTGTACTGGAACATGTGGTGGGAGTACGGCGTTGGACATGTGGATGTAGATCAGCACCACCATCAGCTGAGAGTCCACGTGGCCATGCGCAGTCATGCTGTCGTAGTGGCAGTACCACCAGTAATATAAAAGGGAGGTTGCTGTCCACACCACAATGTGGCAGGCCAAGGGTATGTGGTCCTAGGCGGTCCTGTCAGGAAGATGGTCCCAGCAAACACCAGTCACTGCCAGCAAGTAGTTCCACATCTGACCCTGGGCATGGTGGTGCCAGTGCCACTTCTAGCAGAGCCAGTTATCATGTTCATGACCAGAGATGGTGAACTATACATTCTGCCATGTCCAGTCCACAGCTGTCCAACGTACTCTTATGTAGGGCTAGCACATTGCTTGACAGTGTACACGCACACACTCACACATCACTGTCACATGCAGGTCACCAACAGACACACACAGCTTCTTTCCATGGCCCAGCTGATCAACACCCCTCCAGACACACACACACACACACACACACACACACACACACACACACACACACACACACACACACACGATGTCAACTGTGTGGCACAGCCTAGGCCTTTGGCAAACCCACACCACACCCTGTGCATGTGATGATATCTACGCCACATCCCTGTCATCCATACCATCGATGCAGGGAGATGCAAATATATGTCTGATGCACAAGGTGACTATACTACATTTAATGATAGTTTGTAGTGCATTAGTGTTATACCTTGTAAGGTGCTGTCTGCTGGCATGTGTCATGAGTACACATTAAAGTGTATGTACCTTTGTTCCATGATGCTGAATTGGTGGTAGTATTGCTGACTGGCTGTTGTCTCCCACACCTATTTCTGTTTCTGTTAGAGGGATCTGTATGTCCATGCTGTGTAAAGTTGGTGCCAATACAGTGGCTCAGGATGGCATGATGGCAATGCAGAAATGTGATTTCAGCAAGGTACGGCTGTATATGTGCATGTTTGCCTAGGTGCGTAAAGCAGCATAATCTTGCATGCATACCCAGTGACACAATATGCTACTCTTGATACATGGCACCTGGGAGTTCAGTAGGATCATAGGTTCATAGGATCATAGGTGGTTACTAGATTAATGACCCTAGGGCACTTACAAGGCTAGCCATTATTTTATCCCCAGAAAGAAACATCAGTCAGCACCTGTTGCTCCTGTCAATGATGGACACAGGTGGGACCTCTGGGACAGAATTGTGGTTTCCCATCTACTCATCACAGTTGCACTTGAATAGGTTCAGTGTGGCACTCTGATGTGTATGGGAAGTATATTCTTGAGACAGGGCAGCCTCTGGGAGACAAACCAATTTCACCAGCAGGTTGTGTTGATGTTATGCATATCAGATTCAGGCCTGTCATGCAGGTAATGTGTGAGGGGTTAGACTTATGGATATGGGGCAGCTGTAGTAGGGCAGGGTCCAACGTTGCCTTGTAGGCATGACATAGCCCACTTCTGAGCAATCTGTCCGATATCAAGCAGAACAATAGTGATTTGAGCCTGTCTGCATGGGACAGGTGTTGGATGCCATGGATTAGCTTTGTGAGGTATTACCATGGCCTTTCCAGTTGGTGCAGATGTCTGGAAAGGTACATACCAAAGGGGGTGTTGTAGTAAAATATTGCTGTACAGAGGGAGGAGTATAGAGAGGTAATGACCACCTTTTTTCTGGATGCAATCCCTTTAGCTATGACATGAACCACATACAAGGCTTTTCTGACCACTACCACTACATGATGGTTGAATGTGACAGAATTATCAACCTGAATTCCCAGGTGTTTCAACACAGGTTGTGTGTTTAGGGGTTTATCACTGATGTGATAAACAGTGGGACCGTGTCTTTGCTGACTGGTATGATGATACATTGTTTTGTATTTAGCTTGAATCCAGGATCTTGGCACCAGTCCATAGTTGATGTAAGACCCTCTTGCAGTATGTTAACAACATATGGGGAGTCAATGACAGACGGCACCCAACATACAGTCATCCACACACTTGGTCAGTACATACAAATGTAGGTGGTGGCGGGTAGCATTCATGCCTAGATACATGTGGGTTATTTTGGAGCAGCAGTTTCTCACAGGACTTCAAAATGTTTACATATTACACACACATAGACAAGACAGACTACAGCTGCCATCTTATCAAATGTCCAATGTGTGGCATTTTTTTGTAGTAACATGAGAGTTAGCAGGACAAATTATACCCACAGCAAGTACAATGGACAGAACCTCACTTTTTTTGTTCAGATTATGATATTTCTCATAATATTTAGGTGTCTGTGATGTAAAATGACTGTTTTATGCAACTATTACAATAATGTAGGAAATGTTTGTTGCACACTCTCAGGATATTTGGATTGTTATGTTATTTTAACATGACACACCTGGCCAGACATGGACTGCAACTTGCACAATGAGAGAGATGGTAACCCTAACACACTCACACCACTGCAAGGGGATATATGCATGCACACACACACACACACACACACACACACACACACACACTGGCCTTGTTGGTAGTAAAACCTCTACCTGTCTAGATATACATACTACAGTGCTATATACATATCGCATGTTCCACAAAGCTTATGTTTTTGGAGTGTCTGCCACTAATCCACAAGCATTGCAAAGGTTACCAATGGGGGGTTAACTGGTTTGCACAGGCCCTTAAAACTGTGTTACCATTGCACACACACACAGGCAGGACAGCCACACTGCTGTAAGGGGATATGCTTGCACACACACTTACAGCATTGCCACTTTTGAAAACAGAATCCCTACCTACCTAGTTATATACACTATAGTGCTACATACTTATCGCATGTGCCATGGAGCTAATGTGTTTAGAGAGTGTCTAACTGTGTTTCTAAGGTGGATGACATCAGTACGTCCTGAAAAGGTTGACAATGGGGGATTTCACAGGCCTTTAAAATTGTCTAACCATCACACTCTCCTGAAGGGGATATACTTACACACATTCACTCACAGAGCTGCCAGCCCTGAGAGTAGAACCCCTATTTATGTAGTTATATACACTAAAGTATTATGTATGCATCATGTGTGCCATGGAGTTAATGCATTTGGAGGTTGTTTAACTATGCTTCTAAGGTGGATGACATCAGTAGGCCTTGAAAAGGTTGCCAACTGGGGGAATATCAGGCCCTTAAAAATGTATAACCATCACACATAGGCAAGACAATTGCACTGCTGCAACAGGATATACTTATACACATTCACACAGTTGCCATTGCTGGGATTAGAACTCCTACCTATCTAGATATACATACTACAGTGCTACGTACTTATCACATGCACCACAGAGATAATATGCTTGAAGAGTGTCTTAATGCGCTTCTAAGGTGGATGATATCAGCAAGCCCTGTAAAGTATGCCAATGTGGGGGTTAACACGTAGGCACAGGCCATAAAATGTAGTAGCATTGCACACATGTAAGCATGACAGAAATGATGCTGCACAGGGATGTACTTACACACTCACAGAGATGCTGTTGCTGGGATAAGAATCCCTATTTCTGTATATATACATATTATAGTGCTATGTACTTATTACATGCACTCCTGACTTTATATGATTAGAGAGTGTCTCAATGCACTTCTAACATGGATGACATCAGCAGGGCCTGTAAAGTAAGCCAATGTGGGGGGTTAACAGGTAGGTACAGGCCTTAAAATGTATTAGGATTGCACACACATAAGCATGACAGACATGCAGCTGCAAGTGGATATACATATGCACGCGCACACACATACATACACACACACACACACACACACACACACACACACACACACACACACACACACACACACACACACACACACACACACACACACACACACACACACACTCACAGAGTTGCCATTGCTGTATTAAATCCCCTACATATCTAGTTGTATAGAGTAAAGTACTACTTACATATTGCATGCACCACAGTATTTATGTGTTTGGAGTGTGTCTGCTGCTGCTGTTGGGGTGGATGACATCAGCAGCTGTTGACAGGGAGGCTACAGTTGTGGAGGACAATAGTCACAAGGCCATAAAAGGATTGATTATTGCACAGACATAGGCCTGTTGGGAGTGTGTATGCTGTTGTATGTGGAATATCTACACACACACACACACACACACACACACACACACACACACACACACACACACACACACACACACAGTGGCTGATGTGAGATTAGAAAGCTTACCTACCTATTAATACACACTACAGTTCACTGTAGTAGTTGTATGTGCCACTGGAACAATTGGTGTGCAAGTGGCTGCAGCACTACATCACTCTATACCTTTCTGTGTGTGTGTGTCTCTCTCTCTTTCCCCTTCTCTCTCTCTCTATATATATATATATATATATATATATATATATATATATATATATATATATATATCTTTTTATGTGCCACATACTGATAGATAAGGGTAGTCATGTCTGATAGGGAGAGACAGTGCAGTATACATAGCTGTCTATATGCACAGAGGTATATTGACATCTCAGTTCTATAGGCAGATAGGGCTTCAATCATGGGCTGAAATTAGCTAAGTGTAGAAGCATACCCAGTGTGACCATCAGTACTTACAAGGGGACTCCAGTCCAGACCTACCTGTACTCCAGTCTGGCATTTTGTGTGCTACAAAAAATTAGATGTTTCTTCTGAATACACAGTCCAGCACCTGCCTGATACAATGCCCAAAGGATTTCCCAGCTGTGTGGTGGCCATAATATCTGACTCATACCAAGTGTGTGTACAGATTGTATTAGACTGAATGGGTTTTTCATCATATGTCTGGTATGCTTTACATAGCAATGTGATTTCCTGGTACATCAGTGGCAGATCATTATAGATTGATGTGAGGAACTGCTGACAGACATTTGAGTTACTGACTCTATACACAGCAGGGAACCCATGCTACTGCATGACCTGTTCTACTCTGCACTTTCTGCATTTGTCTGGCCAGTAGTTCATCCTTCTCTTTATATTTGGCCCTTTGTTCCCCTCCTCCACCTGGTTTTGTCAACAGTTGCAGCTCTATGTAGTTGTAGGTATGCTGTGACTGTGGTACAAGATGTAACATTATACACAGGGTTACAGACTTCACACCTCTGGCCATACCTGTTTTGCAGGATGTCCAGCATTTTGCCCCATATGTCTGCTCTGGTCCTCAGACAGTTTGTGTTGTATTGGAGTTATAATGCTACAAGGTGCCCATACATCTCAACCTCAAAGCAAGAAATCTGGACAAAGCCATATATAACAGTGGGACACAGGCCCAAAAATAGGGACGGTTTTTAATATTGCTCTAACAGGTTTCATATTAGCATGATTTTTCTGAATGGTATGAAGTCTGCATCTCAAATGTCTGTCATTATTTTCTAACGTCAACCTTTATTGATTTGCCACTAATTTGCCAGAAAACTGAAATGTTATGAAAAATGGACCAGAAATATGAGGTAAAACTGTAGACATTCTGTGAAATACTGTACATTTGAGAGGTAGGATGGTGCCCACTGACTTGTAAGTACTGACTATGTTACATGACGGCCCTGACATCCTGCTGCTACTCTGACTTGTTACAACCTGCTGTTCTACTAGCCACTGTCTAGGTTACACAGAGCTGGGTACTGTCCATATCTGTGTCCCCCTGTCCTTCCATTGTCTCTGGCTTTGTCCAGCTTTCTTGTAGTAACAAATAGTGACATATGGACAGTCTGTAGAACTCCTACCATAGGTGTAGCTCACTTGCAGAATAGCAGGAACAGTCAGTCTCGAACCATGAACACCATCAACCATGGTGAATGTACTAAGCCACAACAGCCACCAGACAATGAAGTTTAATTCCTGATACTATCGACCACAGCCATACATAGCACATTGACCACTGCATATTGTGGAAATGGAACACGTCACCAGGTAGATTGTGACAGCCCTAGGGCTGTGTGGTCTGTTGCTATTACCTTGCAAACATAATGTTATTGCAGTTGTATGGGAACACAGGTGTATTAGAGGTAGGATCTTAGCATTGACAGTCATGCATCTGTCCTATGACCCTGCTGTTTGTCATTTCCCACACATAGTACAGTGGACTTTGCTGCCTTGGGGCCTACTACATATTATGCGGTGGCCAGTACTCGGCAGGGAGATACTATTGTCCCACATAGTTGTCAGTTGTCTGAAGGTTTCCCAGTAGCCCACTCTGTTCCCTAGCATACATGTAGCAGGTTCACACATATTCTCCCATAGTCTAGTACCTCATACATTTGTTGTAAAGAAGAGTGACTTACCTTGTACCTGCATTAGTTGAGATCACAGTGCTTCAAGACTGACTCTGTCAGATGCATGCAGTACACAGCCAATACATGGTAAGGTACAGGTTGTGTGGTGTGGCTGGCATCCTTTTTACTATGTATGTGAGTCGGAGTGTGGTGTCAGTCCCTAGGTCCCTAGGATGTCAGTGCATGTGCTATGTGTTGCCTCTTTGCCAAGCCCAGCGCATACTGGGCATACCTACATCTGCCTATAGGGACATGCTCAAAGGGCTCCTCCTCTGAGTCCCCCTGTCACTGTAGGGACCTGGCATTCGTATTGGGCTGTGTGTTCCTTCCCTGTTATGTTCCTGCAACAGCTATTTCCACAAGATCATATTGTGTAGCATTGCACATACTATGAACATGTGTGCACATTTGGCTGAAGAGTACTGCAGGGCTCCATCAGATCTCTTAAGGCAGCAGAACCATGACTTGAGCAGCCCAAACACATTCTCTGTGCTGTTCCTAGTTTGTGTATGTACCTCATTATGGCATTTTTTGGTAGGTGCCTGTGCATTTCTGATGGGTGTCATCATCCAAGGCTACAGTGAATAGCTGGCAACCCCAGTACATGGCCATACAAGATGTCCCCTGGCAAATGTCTGGTACAGCTGTAATGAGTGCCACATGTGGGAATCATGATAACTGCCAGGGCTGCCAGCACACACATTAATGATAATGCCCTGGGCATTGCACATAGCCTGGCTGTTGATGGAGTGATATTCCTTGTGGTTGATGCAGATTCTACCCTCCTCACCAGGTGGTGCTTTGATGTGGACTTCAGTGCAGTCTGTGGCACCCAGTGTCTCAGGGTAGTGTGCTACATGTTGGAAGGGACACAAATTGCTGGCCCTCTCCTCAGGGGTGTGGGGGAAATATATATGCTCACTGGCACATGCTTGCATGGCATTCAGAAACTGGTGGAGTACCTCGGATGCTGATGCCAGTGAGACCCCCATCATGTCCCCAGTAGTTCTTTGAAAAGTACCTGTAGCTACTAATCTAAGGCTACACATACCTTTGTTTCCACTGGGACAAGTTCCCCTCTGTTGGCTTTGGGTCTGAGTTGAGGGCGGCAAAGCTCGGTGAGTTCTTGTAGTATGTCCTTGCCCACCCTGTAATGCTCTACTATCTCCAGCTCATGTAGCACCCTGGAAGGTTATCTGGGGCCTGAACACTCTTCTCCTTCTCAGTCTAGGCCTATTGTTAGCATCAGCACCAGCACTGACCTCAGCCTCTAGCACATAGAGATGTAGCAGAGCAGCAGCAGCCCCTATTATTTTGTCAGTTAACATTCCCAAGTGTGTACTCCAATGGTGCAGAGTATGTGGGAAAAATCAGATTGAAGTGTGTATGCATACTTTATAGTGCTGTGCTGCAAATGCAGCCTGTGTGATTGGCTAACTGTGATGCATTCCACCTTCTAGGTCTATCATTGAAGGTTTTGAATGGCCCATTGTCAGTGGAACAGGGCTTATCAGTCATTTATACTTGATTGGCTTTCCCAGGCTATTTTCATGTATTTTTTTTAATTCCTTTCACTGCTAAGCACTGGGGCGCAGGACACAAACCCATGTTGCTAGTATAAACAGAGCTCAGCAGTTTAGACATAGCCTCATGCATGGGCACTCTCAGCATAGCTTAAATCAGCTAAAACACATGCCCCGCAGATAAACAAAGCTTAGCAGCACTGGACATGCCTCTCTGCTTAGCTGTGCTTAGTTGAGTGTGAGCTCCAATCTGTTTAAACACAGTGTGGTACACCCCCTTTTGATGTCAGCTACGTGATCTACTGACACCAACACAATTCTGGCCCTACATAGGCTTTATCTTTGGACACAGTGGCCCATTTTTGCTATTCAATGCTCATTTGCATACAGATCCTTGCATATTCCCTGGATACTTCACTACTCCAGGGCTGCCTCCTTAGCAACCACTGACACCTGCCATTGTACACTATGCATGCAGGACACAATAATGCATTATTTTTGCAAATGTCTTATTTTCAGTTTTTCAACATTTTAAATATTTTTTTTTCATAACAGCATGTTTGTGCATTGCTGCATGCTGAGTAAACTTAATATATGTATTAAAAAAATTAAATATTTTATAATGCTTTGCATTGCTTTTTGGACTCACTGGGCATAGTTTTGGCCATTTCCATCCCTACATTGCAATATCCAACCTTTTTTGGCAGGGCTTTTGCCTTTTTTAATTTTTTCATTTCTGTACATGGTTATGTTCCGTGTACATTTCTGATACCAACACGGCACCTACACAGGTACCGTGCAGCTTATTGGAACACAAATCACCATCATTTGCATAGATTTCACCTGCTGATGAGGTGATTTTCATTCCATTGAGACTTCCATGTCTGCAAACTTGTGGACACCCTTCTGCTCTGTTTACTGGATAACTCAGCTGCCAGTTTCCATGCTGGGGCTGTGCCACTATGTCTACATGGAAAATCACTCTGTGTAGGCTTTATTGAATTCCCCCTATGATTTTAGGTTTATTCTTTGTTAAGCTCACATATGTATCTAGTAATACATTTGTAGTTTCTGTTGACATTTCTTTGTATATTTCTGAAAATGCGCTATCTGTTTTAATTAGAAGTAATCATATTTACTACGGTTTTGAATTCTGAGTTATTTTTGGCTTCTGTATTTCAAAACTTCCTTCTATAAGTTCATTAGATGTATTTATTGGTCTTCACAAAGGTTCTCACCACTGGTGCTGATTGGGCTGTGTGGCAGTGACTATCAGTGCCACCGTGATAATCTGTAGTTCAGAGACATGGTAAAGTCAAGCCAAGCAATAGCTCATTGCTAGCCTATTAGAAAGTCTTTAAATTAAACACTGTGATGTCAAACCTGTCCTTACTTGCGATCCACCTATTAGCACATACATCACAATTGCAAATGTATTTTCCAACATGCACAACAAAGACACAGACACCAATAAGTCCCACATGCGTTCACAGACATAAACACACACACACACACACACACACACACACACACACACACACACACACACACACACTGAATGACAGACATATGCAGAGGTAGCTTTGCATTATATACCTCCCACAGGGCAAACAGTGAGGCATAAGACAAGCTTACATTTTTTCATCATTTGACAATCTTTTATAAGTTTTTGGAACCATATAATATGTTTTAATGTCATTTGTCCAATGCTCTTGCAGTTTTAGACTTTAATTTTGTTTATTCAGTTCTCTTGCAGTTTCATATTGTATTATTATTTGTATTCTAATTCCCAATGGTTTAATAAGTCTCTTTGTATATTCTCTGTTTTTTGTGTATGAACTATGTGTGTGCATTCTTGCAAATGATTTAATTCAACTCTGATTTTATGAATTGCCTCTTTTGTATTTTACTCCATAGGTACATATGTAACATTTGTTAAAAATGCTAGTATCCATTAAGTATGAGCCAATGTATTTGCATTAATCTATAAGTTAAGATTGAGTAGTGAATGGAACATATAATGGTGACAGTTGTACTACCATTATTTGAAAAATTAGATTATTTTTAAATATGCGTATAAATATCCAACTTACACTTCTACTGAAATCTAAATAATGAGTAAAAGTAAGGCTGCATTTTACATATAATTAAATCTTTAAATTAACTGCTTAGTCCATTTAATCATATTTGCTAAACTGAAATTCTTTACATACTGATTGCATTAAGGTCTGCTTTCTTTGCTGTTAAAAATTCTATATGTTATTTAGAGCACCATATGTAATGTATTTGAATGGGATACCTATTGAAAGCATGAAAGTTACAAAGTGCGAATGCTCAGATGAGCGAAAATGCCGCAAATCGAAAATGTTATTGTGGGGGGCTGCACCCCTACACCCCCCGCTAAATATATATTCCAACTCTGAGATCGCACTACAGTGAAGAAAGGGCAAATATTCTGATCTTCACTGTACTGCGATGAAAAAAAAAACAAACTTCGATTTGCAGCATTTTCACTCACCTGACCGTTCTCACTTTGTAACATTTGTGCTTTCGATATGTAACCATTTGAATGGAGTCAGTAGTTATGCTGCCTGCTTTCTTGCACTTTCAGTGGCCCAGTGTTTTGTTTGCTAATGTCTTTGTGTTACACTGAAATATTTTAGCAATAAAAAATAATCATTGACTATCAGTTGTGATGTCCTTTATGCACGATGCTTCATTTGTTTTCTTCTGCAGAATGCCAGTGCATCCCGAATTTCTTTTCAAGATGCAACTCACAACACTTTTTTAAAGCTTCTTTTCATCATTTCTACTAAACTATGTCTGTCAAGAACATATTAAAACAGGCTTGTTTGTGTTGAATATTTTGAAATAGCCATTACTATTTTAGGTCATTTAACCCATTACATTCTTTGGAAGTGAAATTACTGATAATAACCATAATTTATATTTAAGTAAAAACTTTTATATTTCTGTGTATATGGAAGATAAAGGAAATTAAAGGAACGTATACAATATTTAAAACAATATACAGCATTATAATCTGTTAATATATCAAATACCTTTTTTAGTTACATTTCTAAAAAAGATTTCTAAGACATAAAACATTCTGCATCACAGCAATCAGTATTACAAAAGAAATACAAGGCAAAGCAAACCTGTACTAGTTTTACTCTGCAAATCAGTTTGCATTTCATATTTGCTGTTACGCAAATTATAAAAGTCAGCATTCACTTGGATACATAACCATTTACCCAAGTACCTGTGATGGGTCTAAAGTGAACCATCATACCTCCCTTAGTCAAGATGGAAAACACTGTACCTGCGTTAAGGAAAACTGTTTTGTATCATAATTATTCTTCATAAAATGCATATTAACTTGCAGTTTATTTACAAATGAATCAAATAAAATGTGTATAACATGTTTATGTTAAAATCAAAAGGTAAAATAGATGCAAGATTATGCAAAATATAGTTTCTCGTACGTTGTAGGTGTATATTTCAAGTGCCTTACAACTGCATTCTCTTTATTAGCACATTATAGTACATTGATAGATAACTGAAGGCTAAGTAAATGCTGAAGGAGTTAAGGAATATTACTATGTTTAAAAGAGTCTAGTTTCAGAATGTTAATAGAGGAAAGAAAGAAAAACAATGTGTCAGGAATCTCTTGTAAGCTCTGGCCTTCTCAGGCTGGAGGATGTGTCAGTGCAAGGATGTCTATAAAGATAGTTATTACTGGTACTGAATGTAAGATTCTTAGACCAGATGGCCTGTGTTTTAAAAAGGCATTTTGTCAATTGCTCATGTGAAGCTCTAAGGGAGGATCACAAGGGCATATAATACTTTGAAATACATTGATTTGTTAAAAGCTATGTAACATCAGAATTCTGCATGCATGAACTTGATAAGGAAAGACATAAATTATGAAGTTTTCTTTTTGTTCTTTGAGACTGATTTGAAAAGCTTGGTAGGCAGTCTCTCATTGCTGTTTTTGGACTAAATCAGTGCTTTGCATACCCTGTAACATTATTCTTGACTCAAGACTAAAGAGGTAAAAAAACTATTTATTTATTTGTGTACTTTAACACCTGTAATACCTAAAATTAAAAATAAAATCATTATCTTAAGAAATAAATGCATGAAACATCCCAAAATAGTATAAAATAATTTCTGAAGAAAGGTTTATGGCTGCTTCACCTGTCAAATCACCGCTTTGCTCTTCTCCTCATAGTCTCTATGTATACTTCTTCCAAGATAAAAAAAAAAAAAAAAATCATAGAAAATGGACAATGTGTATGAAGCAAGATATTCACATTTCCCTTCTAATTCAAGGCAAGTGAACTCACAACAAAGAACAGCCCTTACAATAAAGTCCAAAACTATGACCAGTATCGTGCTCTGCAGTATCTTTCTTGTAAATAAATAAATAACCAGACACTTTAACTGATTTGGTTTACTTCCTTTTGTGAAGACTCTACATAAAAGTCATTAGCACATTTTGAAAGCATTAATTACTGAAATGTCATGTGACACAATCAATTAAAGCACATTTCAGAGATATGTTTCTATTGTATACATTTTTAAGGTAAATAAAAGCAATTATTTACATATTAGCACTTTTAAAACGCATATACATTAATCAATAAGCAGAAGTTTCACTGACCACTTAAGAAATGAATACATTTTCATGGAGAATATTCCCATTAATAAAGTAGCGCTGTCAGTGGAAATACCACATTCATATTCTTCAGCACAATGGTTGTCATAATTTATTATAAAAAATGACTATGTTTTGCAAAATATTTTTTTCTACAGAGGCCACACATTCCTGGGGATTTAATAAAATCTGTGTAGGAACAGTGGAAGACCTACAAAGAAGGTACGATGGCCATGTATGCTGATCCCCCTCGGAAGAGTGCCTTGCATGTTAATAAAGGCGCACTACTGAGCAAGAGCCATGTAACAAGGTTAGTGGATCAGTATAGGGAGTGTGCTACAGTGTCCAGAGGTGAGTAACATATTCCCTGCACTACCAAAGTGCTGGATAGCAATGAATTTAAAAATTATTTAAATTTTTCTTTTTTTCCTCTTTTTTTTTTTGTGTTTGCATGGCTTGGTGCTTAGCAATGGACACATGCCAGACATCTGAAAATAGAAACTCGATACATTTAATTATTTAAGAAAGGTCAAGTTTAAGCATAGCTGAGCACGTTTGCATGGCATGGTGCTTAGTGGTGCTTAAACGTAGTGGAGATACATAAACATATATATATATATATATATATATATATATATATATATATATATATATCCACAAAAAGGTCCACCAGAAAAAGCTGTAATGTATCACCAAATACCCTTAAGCAGCAACAACTCGAAACTCAACTGTTCATAAAGATATATCCAAGAGATACGAAAACAGTTCCAAAACACTGTTTTATTACAAACGAACACTGAAAAACGTAAGCGCTTTCACGGTTTTAACCGCTTCATCAGACGTAACACTTCTTTAAACACTGTGTCGAGTTGTTGCTGCTTAAGGGTATTTGGTGATATATATATATATATATATATATATATATATATATATATATATATATATAAAAGTACAACAGCCTATCACATGGCCATGTAGCTGAATGGTTAGAGTGATGACCTTACTTGCAGTAGGTATACGGTTTGAATGCATACAGTGGTTGTTTTGTAAATGTACAATATGACACATCTTTTAAATTCTGATTTAATTTTTTGATTACACAGACAGGTTATGAAATTTTGCTTGCAATTACACAATTTTAAAATGCATTATGAAATCCTGCTTTGCTGCACTTAGCTAAGCTCTGTTAAGCACAGCAAAGCCTTGCCAAGCATTGCTTAAACAAGGACTGTTTTAGCATTGCTTAGCTGGCTTGCACATTGCTTAGCAGTGCTTGCACTGCTAAGCCATGCCTGTTTAAGCACTGTTCAGCCATGCTAAGCTGGTTTGCACACCAATTAGTATTTCTCAGCATTGCCAGTTTAAACATTGCTCAGCTGAGCTTAGCAGGTTTGCATGGCGCTAAGCAAAGCACTGCATTTTTAAAAATGGTCCGATAATGGTTAAAGGTGGGAAAACAGCCTTATTTAAGTCGAGAGTACAGCCATAATCTGGTGTACTTTGATCTTGGCAGAGACTATGGTAGGAGTTAGAGAGATTTTGTGCTTCTGAGTGTAATGATGGGGCATTCTGGAGTTCAGGGTCATGGCTGGACTCCTTGTAAAATACCATGATGTCCAGGGGTCGGAATACAAATTGGAGGCCTGGGACCAACTGGCACGTGATCTCATCAGTGCAGCTGGTGTTCCCCACACAGGTGAGCAGGTGCATCATCATTCTGATAATCTGAAGCACCGTAATCGGGAGTTTTTGGCCACCTAGGTCCAAGATGCCAGAGATGGGAATGTCCCACCTGTTTGTAAGTATTGTTATCATTGCTTTAAGAAATGTACTCTGAATGTGTGATAGACAGGTATGCATAATGGTGTGTTTCTCTCCCCACAGCTGCAGATTAGAGAGCTCACAACCTGGAGGCTCATGCAAGGTGCCTGGTCTGGTTGTACCATTAGTGTGGTGAGTACAGATGTATCTTGCAATCTATAGTCATATAAACAAGAAAGAGTAATACATTTGTAACTGCCAGTAGGTATATTCAGTTTTGATTGCACTGCATGATGTCACCCATAATGAAGCTGTGTTGTGCAATATGTGTGTATTTTGGGCTGCTGGTCATGAAATTGAGTATGCCAACTGCTGTGAAGGAAAAACAGGAATAATACCACTAAGTTACTGAAGGTTATCTAATAAAGAGTGTTTTTGTTAAACTGTAGATGTGGAGCTGTACTACAAGATATAATACATCATGGTATTTGTTTTGCAGTAAGATCTGAACCTATAATAGGAACAGCCAAAGTATATTATGCATCTCAGGATTGTCTTGTGTTAAGAATTTCATTGAGCTGTATGCATTCCTGATCTTAGTTATGCTGCTGCAGGAAAATATGAAACTGTAATAGCCGTAGACTGCAACTATACCATCTCCAACTGTATATGGGTCAGGTAACCAACCCAGCACTCTGATATGGTCTGTACACATCACAAATATTTCTACCCACTAGAGGCTAATTGTATACACCTGTATTTAATGCATTAATACACAGTTCACCTACCATCTCTGTCATGTGTGAATCTTATGCATATGTGTTCAAGTGTCACTGTTGTCTTGCATAACACTCTACCTATATTACCAGGTCACAGTTTGTTACCAAGTAAGCTGTAGGCACATATCAGTCAGTTAATATTCATCAGTGGCTCAGTAGCTCAGTTTGATAAACACTGGTTGTGATGTATATTGTCTCACAGACAGACCGTGGCTTGAATCCAGGGACATGTACTACTAAATATTTATATAAACAGTTATGTATTGTTAACAGATGTTCTTTCCACAGAAATTATGGTAAATAAATGGCTGTAGTAGCTGTTTCAATGGGTTACTAATTTGTGTGTTCAGATGAACCAGAGTGTTAACAGCATTGCTGAGCAAGGCGATAAGACATCAGTATATGCAGTCAATAAGTACAATATAAATATAAGTTAATAAAACAAATAAAACTGTTTAATCTTAGTATGGCTGTATGCTTGGTGTGTCTATGAATGTCTGCTGATAGTCTAACCCCATGCCTGCCAAGGACAGCATGATAGGCATAAACTCTCTGTACTGTGCATGATACATGTCTCTCAAGTGTCACGCTGTCATGGACTGTGATCACTGGTGCCAAATCCTGTACACACAGATTTAACCACTTGATTTATGTCAATAGCACAGTCACACTACATCAGTCAACAGTACACCTTGGTAGTCATATATGCCCCCCTGTCATGTAATAGTCCCCTAAAGTTATGCACCTGTAGGCTTTACAGCTTGGCCCATACTGTCTCATGCAGACAGCTTGAGAGGTATGTAGGTGCTACAGAAGTTATAGGGCAAATGTATACATAAAGTAGGGCACACCTGTACAGTATATAACAGTACTGTTGCAAACAATATAGCTTATACTGGTAGTAATGGAATATCCTTTTCTCTCTCCCCCTACCCCTTATCTTCATCCTAATTTATTATTGTGATACATTGAGTGTGGTTTACTTTTAACATATGTTGTCCTCAAAATGTTATGTTGGGCCTTGTGTTTCATTATTGTTATATGTTACAATGGTTGCATACTAACAATCCTTGTTGCATTACCTAGATTGTTGGCCTTATGCAGTAACTGTTACTGGCATGCTATTACAATACTGAGTGTTATCCCACTTATTGTTGTGTTCTATATGCTATGCAATGGTATGTTACTGGGTTATTTGCAACATCCTGGCATGCTGTTATAACTAATGTGTAAATGTTCTGTTCATTACTAGCCTATACACATTGAAAAACCTCAACACCATAACTTGACTGGGTAGATTGGTTCCTGGTGATCTGCCTACCTACCTCAGATGGCAATGGCACCAGGTTCTAGCATGTCTGTGACTGAAGCCTGGTGCTGCCCCCTCTGCTGGTCCTGTACCACTTATGAATGGAACCGCTTCAGGAGACTGGGACGTCCACCCCACAGGAAGTGGGTGAGGAGAGGGAGTTGTCACCCAGTGACAGCTACCAGGGATGGTGTGCAGCATCATGCACGTGAGTTCAATGATCAACTGCACCAGATTGAGGGCAGAGTGGGCAACCTGGAGTGGCAGGGTAGACCTGGTGCACAAACCCCAGCACAGTCACGTTTGGGGCACTGAAAGAGCAGTGTTGATTTCCCATGGGTTGGGAGCTCAGTCTCACTGCTGCCATCTAGGAGCTCATGGCTCTCTGATTCCACAACACCCTCCTCATCCAAGGTGATTACCCACCTCATATGTCATACCCCACCCCTGTATGCTGTCTTGTCTATCATGTCTGTTTGCAAATGCTACCTCTCCTACCCAACTTTCCACTCCACACCTACCTATATCCCTTTCCCAACATTCCACTCTCTCCTTAAAAAATGGGCATCTGTCCCACAAAAAAAATCACCCCATATATAGCTCTCTATTTCACCCTCCTGTACACTGCACACAATCAATTATTACCTCAATTAATCAACACAGTTATGTCACCCCCACCCCTCTCTCTGGGATGTGAGGCTCCAAATTCTAAATTGTCCACAACATGCACAGCTGTTGCGGTACAAGAAATGGAGAGCTACAGTCCTTTCCTACTCCCATCCTGCACATTTCTACCTGCCTTTCAGTCTTTTTTCCCATGCTTGACCCCATTTCACCTCTTTCCTACCACCCCTTTTTCTTTTGTTTTTGGAATTAGCGTGGGTTTAAGCATAGCTAAGCAGCGCACTGCACCCTGCAAACAAGCTTAAAACTGCCTTCATCACCTTCCCACATTCAGATACAATAGAATCAAAGCCAACAAAGAGAAAAAGCAGGGTTTCTGGCAAATAGCAGGTGAAACAGATGAAACAAATGAGCCCACAAATAAAGTGCAAATATTTAATATCAGAATAATACATAAGTGCTTTCATCCCTGTTCATTCAGAGACTTCAAAAGAAATATACTAATGCACAGTACAACTATTAAAAACATTTCAAAACCTACACATACCCCTGCTCAACCAATCACATACCAAACCAATTATCCACTTGAGTTACATAAGCAAACATTACCCCATATTCAAAAATCCTAACATACATTCATAACAATGAAAGCATGCTGGAATTTATATTTAAATAGTCTACACACCATTAAAATATATAATAAATTAAGTCACCATATTAATAAATCAGATAACCTAATATACTTAAACAGAAATATGCTAATATCTACATGCATACTTGTATATGCATATACATAATATATATTATACTTAAATATGCAAAAATATATGCATTCAAACTAATTTGTACTCAGAAAAAATATATGCATACATTATTTCCCTAGTGCCTTTAATTTAAAAAGACAAGAGATTGAAATAAATGAATTTAAACTGGGCCATTGTGCTGCATTTAAGCATATCTGCCAAAACAGCTCCTTTCTTTCTAATAAAAGTCTCCATTGCCCACCTATTTCATCTAATTCAAGGACAACAAGTATAATGAATTTAAAAGAATGGTCAGGACTTTCCTTACAATGCTTAGCAAGAGCATGCATCTCTTTTCTTAGTTTTATGTCCCTAAGATGTTCATACACACTGTTTGCAAATTTTCTTTCAGTTTTGCCTATATAGAAACAAGGACCATTTGAACATATTGCACAATATACCATCCTCTCTGCGTAACAAAAAAATCTTATTTAACTTAACCTCCATTTTATTGATCTTAACACAATTCCCTTCTAACATATAGGGGCAATAAGCACAAGCTCCATATTTTTTCATCACCCCCTGTTGTTGACCCCTCTAGTCATATTCTAAAATACCTTTCAAAGTACTTCCTTTCCAGTTTACTATATTTGGCTTTTTACCCACACAATCCCTAATATCCTTGTCACTAAAGAAAATAGTCCATGTCTTATATAGAATGTCAGAAAGCTGCCAGCTATTTCTATTAAAGGTGGTGATAATTGCGCACTGAAAATGTCCAGTGTCTACCCTCATTATTTTGTTAAAGACTCCATTACCTTGTAGTATAGCTTCCCCTTCACTAACATCAACCCCATAGGTAAACCAAGATCCATTTAAGAGGGGAGAAAGTAACCTCTTTCATGCTTATTAATAATTTCAACCATGATTTCATTAACTAAGCTCATTGGACAACCTCTTTTAACAAAGATTCCTTTCAGTCCTTCACATTTATCCAAGAATGTCTCAAACATGGTCACCATCCGTGCTGCTCTAACAAATTGTTCCTTGACATCATCCCTTTTCTGTTTATATGGACGTGCCCTCTCATAATGTAAAAAGCAAGTAGAATATGTCTCCTTTTATATATATTTGAGACAAATAACCTTATTAATAGTGTCTTTCATAAAACATACATCCAAATATGAAATTTCCTTATTGTTAATAGTATGTGTGAAACTTAAAGAAAGAGATAGATTGACTAATATATTCGAAAAAGGCACCAATCTCCCCCTCAGGCCTCTTTGAAAAAATAAAAATATCATCCAAGAAATGAATATACATCGGCAATGTTCAAAAAATGTGGAACTATATAAAATTTTTTTCTCCCATTGTAGCATTATGTATGCATAGATTCCCCTACATGCTGACCCCATAGCCACCTCTTCAACCTGTAAAAACAGTTCCTTCTCAAATAAAATAAAGTTGTTTGTTAATACTAATTCAATCAAATGCTAATAAGTATTAATTAGGGTCTGTGGGAACCCTTATCAAATATATATTCACAAAACCATTCAATGCCCAAACCATGAGGTATAACCATATATAAATTTGTAATATCAATAGTAATAAAACTACCTTAATCATTATATTCCATGGAATTCATTCTGTTAAGAAAATCCCATGAGTGCCGAAATAGGTTGGGTTCACTCATTATAAGATTTTTTCAACATGACATCAAGTAATTTAGCCAAAGGATGTGTTAGTGACCCCCCCTTGCAACCACAATTGGGCGCATTGGTGACTGCAAAAGATCCTTATAGATTTTAGGCAATCCAAACATTACGGGGGTTCTCGGATGGGGCATATTCAAGAAATTATATTCATTAATAGTGATACTTCCTTCTATAAAGAAATCTTGCAGATACCCCCTCACCTTCTTATAGGCCCCATTTAATTCATTCAGTGAAGAGCTTACATATGCCTTACCCAACAATAACTCTCTCATCTTATTATTGTAATCAGAAATATTCATGATAACAATACCTCCCCCCCTTATCTGGTTTCATAATTCTGATAATTTTATTATTTCATAAAATCCTCAACTTTGTGACTTCTCCATCTTTTAAATTATTAACTTTCTTGTCACATGTCACATTACGAATGTCAAATTCACACAACCTATCAAATAATTGCAGGGAGGGATGGATTGGAGGGTTAGATGTGCTTGATACACCAAGGGGATTTATTGTGGAATCTAATCCATGAATCATAACATTAAAGTTAAGTTTCTTAATATAATATTTCAAGTCAAATAAAATGTCCCCTTTGTCAAAACATTTTTCTGGAACAAAGGTAAGTCCTATTGAAAAAAGATTACAATCAAACACATCAATAGGCATAGATGAGTAGTTACACACTTTAAAGTCCCCTTCAGTGTTTAAATGGATAGGCATGAGTGGTAAAATATTGTCCAATTCACAGAAAGGCCCATCGGTTCCAAAAGTCATCTCTGCCCACGAAAATTCCCCCTCACGTTGACTTTCATAACGTTTGCATAACCCCACAACCTATGTTCAAATATTGAGGTAATTGAGCATAATTCTCCCTGAGGTTGCATTCCCTTAGATGTTTGGGCCATTTATGGGGGATATTCTTCCATATCTAAAAAAATCTCAGGTTCATTAGTCACATCCCCTTGATGTTGCCCCTCACCCCAACCTTGCGACTTAGGGGGCTCAGGGTAGGCAATGTTATGGCCATATTCAGTCTAGTCTCTTTCAATTTTTCACAGTTTCCTGCCTTTAATGCTCAATAGCTGTTGTTCAATACTTTTACACACACAGACATTATTGTGTTTGTTCACTTCATACAGTGGGTCACTAATAATTGACATGCCCAGCTCTGTAGCCTCTCTACCTAAACAGTCAATTAACTTGTCATAATGACAAGTTCCATATACTCAAACCTCATGTCAACTGAACATCTGTAGTAGTTCTTTATGAACACAAGAATTTGGAATTAAGCCTGTAGGAAACTGCCATAAACTGAGGCCTTTTGGCACAAATTTTAACTTCAGGCACTCCTTAAAATACACATTATCAAGTTGCAGCTTTTTGATTTTTAAAATAACTGATCAAACTTGACTATATTTTCATGATAAATTTGCTTCACTTACTTGTTTTCCGTAGAGGTGCTTGAATTAGAAATGAGCCACTCCCTAAAAACAGGAACATCTGTATTAACGCCAACATTGGAAGAAGGATGTTTAAATTGTGTCCGTGGATTATAAGAAGCATTATTAAAGGATGGAAGATGCTCCAAACTTTGTTGCAAATTCTGTCGTTGTCCAAAACTGCATGTACCATGTACAGCATCGTCTTCATTCACTTCCCTGTTTTGATTTGCATTCCTATTTTGAGCAACAGTTTCCGGTTGAGCCTGGGATGTATGCAGATGTTCAATACAGTCAAGCCTCTGTGACATTTGCTGAATAAGCAAAGTCAAATTACTAATAGATCGTCCAATGTCCTGTGAAAATAACGCTTGTGAATCATCCACTTGACTGCCAGAAGCCATAATCCACAAACAGATAAAATAGAAATGAAGCCAACAAACAGAAAAAGCAGGTTTTCTTGCAAATAGTAGGTGAAACATTAAACAAACAAGTCCACAATTAAAGTGCAAATACTTAATATCAGAACAGTTCATAAGTGCTTTCATTCCTGTTCATTCAGAGACTTATAAACTAATGCACAGTTCAACCATTAAAAGCATTTCAAATCCTACACACACCCCCACTCAACCAATCACATACAAAACTAATTATCCACATAGTTACTTAAACGTTACCCCATAATCAAAAAACTCAACATACATTCATAACATTGAAAGCATACTGGACTTTATATTTAAATAGCCTACACACCATTAAAATATATAATAAAGTTACCATATTAATAAATCAGATAACCTAATATACTTAAACAGAAATATGCTAATATCTACATGCATACTTGTATATGCATATGCATAATATATATTATACTAAAATATGCAAAAATATATATATTCAAACTAATTTTTACCCCCCCAAAAATATATGCATACATTATCTCCATAGTACCTTTAATTCTGAAAGACAGGAAATTTAAAAAAAATATTTAAACCAGGCCATTGTGCTGCATTTAAACATATTTGCCATAGCACCTCCTTTCTTTCTAATAAAGGTCTCCATGGCCAACTCTTTCATCTAATTTAAGGACAATAAGTATAATGAATTTTAAAGAATGGTCAGGACTTTCCATACAATGCTTAGCAAGAGCGTGCATCTCTTTTCTTAGTTTAATGTCCCTAAGATGTTCATACACACTGCTTGCAAATTTTCTTTTGTTTTTTTCCTATATAGAAACAAGCACAATTTGAACATAGTGTACAATATACCACCCTCTTTGTGTAACAAAAACATTTCTTATTTAACTTAACCTCCTTTTTATTGATCTTAACACCATTAATATATAGGGAAAATAAGCACAAGCTCCACATTTTCTCATCACCCCATTTCCCTGTTGTTGACCCCTCTTGTTAGATTCTAATATAACTTTCAAATTACTTCCTTTCTGGTGTACTCTATTTGGCTTTTTACCCACACTAATGTTCTTGTCACTCAACAAAATAGCCCAATTCTTAAATAGAATTTCAGCAATCTACCAGCTATTTCTTTTAAAGGTGGTAATAAATGCACACTGAGAATGTACAGTGTCCTCCCTCATTATTTTATTAAAGAATCCATTACCTTGTAATATAGTATCCCCTACACTAACATCAACCCCATAGGTAAATCGAGATCCATTTAAGAGGTGGAGAAAGTAACCTATTTCATGCTTATTAATAACTTCAACCATAATTTCACTAACTAAGCTCATTGGACAACCTGTTTTAATAAACATTCCTTTCAGCACTTCACATTCATCCATGAATGTCTCAAACATGCTCATCATCCAGGCTGCTCTAACAAATTGTCCCTTGGCAACCACCTTTTTCTGTTTATATGGATGTGTGCTCTCATAATGCTAAAAACTATTAGAATATGTCTCCTTTCTATTTATTTGAGATAAAAAAAAAAACGTATTAGTAGTTTCTTTCATAAGCCATACATCCAAATATGAAATTTCCTTATTGTTAATAGTATGTATGAAACTTAAAAAATAGGTAGTTTGATTACTATATTGCAAAAAGGCTCCAATCTTCCCCTCAGCCCCATTCCACACTGTTAGGCACATTTGCAAAACAATGAGCCCTGCCATATCTCAAAGCCAGGACCCCATCTACTACCACACAGAGCATTAGCCCATTAGGCCACTCAGCTCTGAAGTAAAACAGGTATTTCCACAAACATATCCTAATTGACAATGACACACTGATGGTACATATAATGGAAAAATTGCCAGTGTACTTGGGACTGTGATGCAGTCCCCAAACCAGTACACAGCCAATAAAATACTGATAGATGTACGTGAGACCTAGGGTATTAGGTATAGCTAACAACTGCATGGACTGTTGCAGAATGTCCACAGTTGTGCCACCGACTGTTAGCACAGTTGTCACACAACCTATTCTGTGTGTTGAAGTACTGGCAAGTCAGTACAGATTGAAGTTACAAAATCATGACAGACAGTTCAGTGTTAGATGTCATACCCATCTGAACACACATGCTAATGCCAATCCTGTGTAACAGACTGTATGCATGCACATATATCTTGCAAATATATTGAGTGCAATGTTGACTCAATAGCTCAGTCTGTTAAAGTCCTATCATCCTGTACATTTTGCTACCCACAGTCCTGGGTTCGAATCCAGTGTGTTGTATTTAAATTACATGCTTGTGGATATAACAAATAATGACTGAGTCTAACAATTTCAACCAAAACAGGTTGCTGCTACTGCATTCACTGCTACCCATCTTAACATGTCAAAGGCCGGTAGGTAGAGACACAATGCACAAATATGTAGAGGCTACCTATATGTCACCTACCACTGTCTGATTGGCACTGTTACATGACATGTGTACCACAAGCATATGCCTCACCTGGACTGTTATGGGTACCCTCACCCTGACTATGCTGTAACAACAGAGCTGACACTGCTCCCTCACTGCTTTCAGTCCTCCAATGTGTTCACACTCCCCAGTAGTACCCTTGGGCAAAATGCAGCAGCCGCAGCCTGCAACATATGTGGTAGCATGTTCAGCTAGCTGCTACAGACCTAACATAACTCCAACCACCTAGAACAATGATGCACACAATACTCATACATAAAAGGGTGTGGAGGCAAAGGTGGTCTCTCCAGCTTCTGCATGTGCTTTGCAGCGTACATGCTGAAAGGGGCATTGTATTTGATAATGGACCTTATAAGGGAAGAATACAGGGAATTATGACCTCCTTGTCCCTGGATGAGATACCATTACTTATGAGGTGGGCCATGTTGAAGACTTTCCATACAACAGAAGCAACATGGTGGCCAAACATCAGGTTGCTATCAGCCCGTGTGCCCAAATCCCTCACTACTGCTTCTCTGCCTAAGACATTGTTATTAATGTGATCATTTGTGGGGATGTCACTCTCCCCAAAGGGGATGATGATGCATTTTGTGGTATTCTCCTTGAGGCCACGTTTTTGGCACCAGTCATTTGTCTGAGTAAGACCTTCTTTGAAGATGTCCACATCACTAGTGGAATTGGTGACAGCACCCAACATGCAGTCATCTTCACACTTGATCAGCTCTAGTCCACTGTTGTTGTCTTGCACCTCAGAAAAATATATCCCAAATGACAGAGGCCTCAAGATCAAACCCTGGGGTACACCACTTGTTACGTGTCTACTGCTTGAGGTGACTTCCCCTATTTGACTAGGTGGGTTCTATCAGTTCTCCAGTTTGCTATCCATCTGGTAACATATGGATTGCTGCCTAGTTCATAGAGTTCATCTATTATGGCCAACTGTGGAATAGTGTCAAAAGCTTTGGCCAGATCAAGGTAGGTGGTGTCCACTGTCTTCAACTTGTCCATGGCTTTCGTGTCTGTCTCAAAAAAAGTCGACCAAATTTAACAGACATGATCTTCCCTTGACAAAGCAAATCTGTGTGAGATTGAGTGTGTGGAGGCTGCCAATGTCCTTATTAATGAGCTCCATGATAATCCGTTCCATGGCCTTGCAGATCAGGCTAGTTAGGCTGAAGGGTCTATAATTTTGCAGATCAGTGGAGGCTCCACCTTTGGTCTAAAGGGGGTGACAGTGGCTGTCTTCCACTCAGCTGGGACTTATCCAGTAGTCAGCCTTTGGTTGAATAGGGAGCCAAATGGTGCTGCAAGTTCCTGCCTGAGTTCATGTAGGATGCAGCTTGGGATGTTATTGGGTCCCATGGAGGCTGTATGTTTTGCCTTTGAGAGAGCAGTGATGACCTGTTCACTACATATTAGGGGAAGGGAGCTGATACTGAGGATGTCCTGGTCCTCTGATGGGGGGAACAGAGGGTAGACATTTTCAATGAATCTGTCAGGCCGCAAGTGTGTTATACCTATGGTATTTGTATATGTGGTGTCCTTGACCACCACTTCTGAACAGATATGAGTTATTCCTCTGAGGTTGCGGGCATATGTACAGAAGGATGTATGATTGTCTGTAGTAGATGTTGCCAATTTGTAGTCAAAGTTTGCTTTGGAGGGTGTTAGTAGTGCTCTTATTTGCTTGTTCAGGCTAAGGAGACATTGCTTTCAGTTGGGCACCTGCTCTTTCCTTGTCTTGAACAGTGATGTTTTCCTGTTGTTATACAGATTATTTATTGCAGATATCCACCAGACAGGTCTACTCATCCATGCAGAGGATGATGTAGTCCTGTCGGGTATTCTTGATCCCATGCATCTATATAACTGCAAATATACTGCTTTGGTGCAGTTTTAGATATTGATGCCAAGTTCCTACAGAGGGGTGGGGGGCTGTTAAGCTGTTTATACCATCCCTCAAGAGCCTATAATCCACTTTGGAGACATTGTTATGTCTGACCGTAGCTAGATGGATATTGTGGGAGATGGTGAGTTCAAAAGTGACCGCTTTATTGTCGATCTTACCAGGGAAAATGATACTGTATGGATGTTGCAGTGGTTACACATGTTGTTTAATACCATGTCCAAGATATTTACACCTCTTGGGGGGGGGGGGGTATCATCTAGCTGTTCAAAGCTGTTTGCATTGACAAAATCTATGAATCTCTGGTCATTTCTGTTCTGGCATGAGTAGTTCTTCCAATCTATGTTTGGGTACTTAAAGTCACCGAGGATAAAGGTGAAGGCTTGCATTTTGATAGATTTGAACAGGTCCATATAGTTGGAATGGGCATCTTTAGTCAGATTTGGGGACCGGTAGTTAGCTATGATTTCAATAGGGGTATTGTCAGTGGTTAACTGCACCTTGAGCATCTCCTTTTTGTCATACTGTTTGACCAGCCTGGAGGTGTATATGTCTTTGATATATATCGCAGCTCCACCTCCCTTGGTTTTACTGGCCACAGTTTGGGGTCTGAATGGATGATAGTATGGGTAACTAGGTAAGGCTGGGGTGTGCTCTCTAGCTGTGAACCAGGTTTCTGTGACTGCACAGATGTCAGCATTTTCCAGGGTTAAGAATGCTTGCAATGAGTACAGTTTTATGTTGAGACTCCTACCATTTAGCAGCATGACCTTAACATTGTGTGTTTTTTTTTGACATTTTTATTTTGGTAGTCTTAACCTTATCAGATGTCCTAAAAAGGGCATTATGGGGGGAGGCAAGATCCTTTAACAGCAGCCTGAAGCCCAGGTGAGACATATACAGGGCATCTCTGCCAAAGCATCGTGGTCTGTTGATCATATCCTCCCAGGCTGTCAGGTACTGGCTCACCCTGGAATGGTACCAGAAACATAGCCAATTGTTAAAGTCAATCATTTTCTCTTTGTATTGATGCATCAATCTGGGTATTGGTAAAATGCTGCTTAAGGCTAGGGACATACCTGCTTGGGAAACATAATCAGCGAGCTCAAGCATGTGTCTCTTCATATAGTCCAGGGAGGCACATCTCAAGTCATTTCTGCCAACATGGACTATGACAGAGTCATAACAGTACCTGTTGCTGAGAGACTGCAATGTGTATGTGATATGGCAGATTCTGGAACTTAACCGACATCTAACTGTGACTTTTTCCTTACCCAGCCTACTGTTAGGCACATCTGTGTGTCTCACAATGGATTTTCCTATGACTAATATGCTGTGTTTATGGTGAAGCCTTAGTGACTGTGAGACACAGATGTGTGGACTATGCATGGTATGAGGTGTGGAGGGCTGTGGAGATTGCATGTGTTTTTGCCTCGGAGGTCTCCTTTGTTTGGGTATATTTATATTAAAGACCTCTGCATATGGGGGGTTGTGGTCTGTAGGTGTGGGTGGTATGTGAGGTGTACTGATTGTGTTGACAATCTTTTTGGTACCAGATATACTGGCTTGAGAGGGTGAGAGCATGGACTCTAGGTTCCTAATGTAATTGCAACTCTCACAAATTCTGTTGCTAGGTGGTGGTAGTAGATGGTTGTCCATGTACATGCGGAAGGTGCTACACTGTGTCAGGATGCCCATATCAACCAGGTTGGCAGGAGAAACTGTAGAACATTGTCTATCCATATTTGTCAGAATCTGAGGGAGAAAGACCAGGGAGACCTAACGGGTGTGCTTAAACTCCAAGTGCTTAAACCAGAAGTATGAAGCTAACAATAACACTTATAATTTAAACAGGGTATAAACAAGCAGTAATAAATGCAACAGAAAAGAAGCAGATGAAGACTTTAGAGAACAAGCAACAAGTAGCCAGAAAGAGCAAGATGGGCAGGAAAATGCATGCTTTATTGTTACTATGTTGCTGAAAGACACATACATACTGTGTTGATAGATGGCGGGGTATCATGTAGTAGTTTGCAGAGGATAGTGCTGGACAATCTTGATTGCAGGGGTTATACATAGTGGACAGCACTGTACGTGGTCCTGTGATGCGTTCCCCTCTTCTTGTCTTTCAGACACCATGTACAGATGGAGGAAGCCACATTTTTCTGCTGACGAAAATGAAGTGATCAAGGATGGGCTCAGACTCCATCACCACATCCTGCTTTCTAGGAGTCAGCAGACTCAGAAGCAGTGTGCTGCACTGTGGACTGACCTAGTCACATCAGTGAACCAAATAGGGCTACCTTACAGCCTGGATCCACTATAGACTAGATCCTAGTCTCCAATCCAAATAAAATAGCCAACTCTGGCACAATTCCTGACACCATTAGTGACCACCTCCCAACTTTCATTAATCACTCAACTAGTTCTTCCCCACACCAGCATCAATACGTTCTCACTCGCAACCTCAGTAGCTTCAACCCCACAACTTTCTCAAACATTTTCAAACAAATGAACTGGCAAATTCTAAACACCCTTCCTCTTGACAATGCTAGAGACTATTCAACAGTGTCTTCCTAGACACTCTAAACTTCCTAGCCCCTCCAAGAAACAAAAGGATAAAAACTAATACAGTTCCTTGCATATCCAACCAGACAAAACAAATTATGCACCAAAGGGATAAACTATGGAAGCTTTACCAAAACAATAAACTGCCCAATACTTTGCTCCAATACAAACAGCTCCATAACCTTTCAAAACAGCTAATCACCAAGGACAAAAAATCCTACTATATCAAGCTCCAGTCCAATAACAATAAAACCCCTAAGCAGTTCTGGAAATCAATAAACTCACTCCTCAATCCAGGCTCCAAGAATAATCCCTGTCCTGACCCAAGTAAATCTGACCTTGAACTAGGCTCTGAATTTAACTAATTTTTCATAGAACTATTTCTGACCTGCCCAAGACTTTTCCCAACAGTAACCCACCAGCCCCTTACTCTTCCCCTTCTAACTCCCCTAATAACCCTCTCCTTATGTTCGAGCTCAAACCTGTCTCTACTAACTTTATAAAAATACTTCTGTCCAAACTTAAACCTTGCTCTAATGCTCCTGACAATATTCCCTCCTCCTTCCTAAAATGTGCTGCTGATGGTATAGCTCTCCCAATCAGCATAATTATTAACAGGTCTATAAAAGAATCATACATCCCCAAACTATGGCACTCAGCTTATGTTCTTCCTCTTTATAAAGGAGGCAAAAACACCAGCATCTCAAACTTTCATCCTATTGCTCTGCTCTCACCAATCTCCAAAATCCTAGAAAAGTGCATCTACCTACAACTTATGCCTTTCCTGACACAAATAATCTTTTTACACCTACCCAACATGGCTTCTGCCCAGGCCATAGCACTATAATCACTCTAATCTCTTTCCTAGAAACTGTCAGTCAAGCCTGAGATTCAGGACACTTGGTTTCTACTGTTTTGCTCGATCTGTCTAAAGCATGCAATACTGTTTCCCACAAACACCTTCTCTATCATCTCTGAAACCTCCATCTCTCACCAAACACTTTATCCTGGTTCTCCAGTTATCTATCAGACAGATCACAGGCAGTCAAATGGAAGAACTCCACCTTTTCCTTCTTATCTACCCCAACTGGCGTACCACAGGGATCCATCCTTGGGTCTATGCTTTTTAACATCTTCATCAATAACTTTCACACTGCTATTCCTGATGATTCAACTTTAGTTTTCTCTGCCTCAAACCTCTCTGAATTGCTGACTAAAACCCAAACTGCTTTTTCAACAACTGAAAACTGGATGCACCAAAACAACCTCTCTCTTAATGCAAATAAATCAAAAACTCTACTATTTCCTCTCACAAAGACCTACTCCTACAACAAAAATGCTTTCAAAGTCCTTAGTCAATCCAATTCACCTATAGAAGTGGTTCCTTCCACTAAACTACTTGGCATTACTATTGACGAACACCTCAAGTTTGATATCCATATTCAACAAAATATTAGGAAAACTCACCAAAAGCTAGGTATGCTGTACAGGAACAATCGCTTTCTCTCCAACTCTACTAGGCATACTCTGGCCACTACTTATCTACTTCCTTCCTTATTACACAGAGCCCCTCTCCTAACCAACCTGTCCTCCTCTATCACCTCCAAACTAGAAAACTGCTACAATAAAATCTCTAAATTTGCCACTAAATACAAACATTCCACCCATCATTGCTTTACCCCACTATCCCTGATATGGCCTGAACTCCCTAACTACCTAGCCTACCTCCAACTCACCACTGCACACATACCTGTATTTCACCCAACAAAATGTCCAGCTCTAAGAAATATCCTTCTTGTTACACCCCCCAACAGAACTCTCAGATCTGAACATCAAAACTTAATTACTATCCACAAACCTAAACGGCCTGTTGGTCAAATTCTCCTCACTTTCTCACTAGGCAAGAAATGGAATTCTCTTCCTTCCACTCTAAGAACCATACCAAACTCAGAAAACTTCAAAACCCAGCTTTTCAAACACCTGTCTACTAAATGGAAATGTACGTGCCTTCACCCTACCTAATCATTCTAAGTCTATGCCTCCAGGGGACTCTCTCACAGGTTCCTAAGCTCTCCATAACTCCCATAGCTATTTTCCTATGAGTGTATCTAAACTGTCTGCAACTCTTATAGCTATTTTCACATGACTCACCTTTGTAAATATTGTAAATAGCATCTTACGTTAAATGTGTGCATGTAAAGTGTATCCACATTTACTTAAATGTATGTATGTAAACTGTTTCCACACCTAATACATGAGTGTTTGCTCTAATGAAACTGTATAACCTTTAAGTTCACCCACAAGACTATGTGTGACACTGAATGTTCTTATTTGTAACTGTTCTATATAATGTATCTTTTATGCTTTTGTATTTTTTGTATCTGAACTGTATAATGTATCTTGGAGCTTTTCTCCCCGAGCCTCCACTGAAAATGGGTCATTTAGGCCCAGCAGACTTCCCTGTTAATCAAACTGGAAATAAATAAATAAGAAGCTACAAGCAGGGCTGACACCAGGCACCCAGTATGATAAATGTTACATGGCAAAGGGCCACTGCTGTGGCCAGGGACTATGCTGCCACTCGTGGAGGGCCTGCAGCAGAACATCCACTCTCAGCCACAGAGGAGTTCCTGGCAAACCTGGCATCAACCACCAGCTCCCAAGCATCCATCACCCTATAAGCTGTGGAAGTGGGTGGCACATCTTCCACAGCAGATGTTCATCCAGGTAAGTCTCCTTTGTTCATAACTGTAATACTGTAGTGGTTATTATGCAGCCTCTGCATACCAGTACACAGATGTCAGGTCAATCTGTATGTGGTGGGTGCTTGTTTGTAACGCACACTTGTGCACACAGGTTCTATATTAGATGAGCAAACGTTCCGATGTTCGAATCATAGATGGCCGACATCATATGATCAAACTTTGGAAAGGTCAAAGGTGAAAGTCAACAGCTTTTCACGTGCAAGATGGGAAGTTTTCCCTTTCTGCACTGAAGTGTGTTCTCGGAGTTGGTATATTTAAGTAGGGAGTTGTGGGGGGCACAGGAAGGCTTGGCCCCCTGGTCAGTGCGGTAAGGTAAGTTTTTTTTATTTTATTATATAGTTGATGTTTCGAACCTCACTCATATGAGTTTGCTCATGTGAGGTTCGAAGTTTTGAAACTTCAACTATATAATATAGACCCATGCACACATACTCAGACACTGTGATTGTTGATATACATGCATATTATCCTGTAACAATGCCACATTTGTGTTTGCTGACAATACCTCTCCCTCACATTTCCAAAGGTACATCTGGTGTGGCCAGAATTCAAAATCCTGTAGCTGATGAGTGTGAAACTGTTTTGTTATGTCTCTCATATACCCTATGAATGTTAAGGGCAGACAGTTTGCAGTAAACACAACTGTTATGCTTAGCCAGAGTACAATACTTGTATATTCAGTTTTGGAGGGCTTTACTGCAGTGCATTGAATCTGTAATCACAGTACTGTATTTGCAGGAGCTTTTACATATCTGCGCTTATTGTTGTGAAGGTAAATGCAGTCTTCTATACCGGGAGCAATAATATGGTGAAGATGGGTGCACTGTATTGTAGGTGTAGGTCCATCACATACACTGACATATCACTTATCTCACAGGTGTATAGTACTGGCAACATTAACCAGATGTACCTGCTGGCATGTTATGAAGGGTCTGTCTTTTCTGTGTATGTGCTTGTGTGTTGTGCATGGGATCAGAAATAAGACATGGTATGTATAATGCAGTTGTGGCATCTCACCTGTAAATTTGTGTGTGGATAAGCAAACATAATAGGACAGGTATTAATGTAGGTATGATCTCTTCCTCCTCACAGATGACCATGCGGGTTGGAGTGTGTCCCCCTCACAACCTAATGTCAGTGTCTTATCAGACTCTGATGATGGTGGTGGCCACAGTGAGGCACAGGTCAGGTTGGAGGGGGCTGACTCTGTCTCATGGGTTGACATCCCACTTCCACCCAAATGTCCTTGCACACAGTCAGTATGCCCACACATACCCAGTCCCCTGTAGTCACAGATATTGGACAATCAGAATGTGGTGGCATCAAACAGGAGAGTGTGTCAACTATGGCATCAGTGACTGTAGACCCTAGTCATAGGCAGAGAGCTGGCAAGGTCCCACACAGGCAGAGTGACAGGGGTGCTCAAAGGAGGACTGCTGCCTATCCACCTTCTGTCACAGGCATCACATCACGAGTCACTTGATGCATGTTTCAGTCCATCATGGAGGCACAGGCACGTTTAGAATGCAACACCAGATAGATGCTCAGGATCATGAATGCATCACTGCCTGGCATCTGTGACTCCATCCACAACATTGGTGATGCCATGCATCACTTCACTGATGTAGTGGACAGAATGTGGGGTGCAAAATTATCAGTCCTTGACTGCTCATTGTCTGTGCTCCACACCACATTATAGCAGACCATGGGCACATGGTCCTGGGTGGTCCCATGAGGGACATGGTTCCAGCAGACACCAGTCATCATCAGCAACTGGTACCACATCTGTCCCTGGGCATGGTGGTACCAGGGCCACTCCTGCCAGACCAAGTTCCCATGTTTGTGGTAAACTGTCAAGTCAGCCATGTACAGTCTACTGCTGTCCAACATACTCACGTATAGGGCTAGCACATGGCTTGACATACTCATAAATCATTGTCACATGCAGGTCATCAACAGATGCACACAGCACCTCTCCATGGCCCAGCTGACCAACACCTCTTCCTGACCCCCACACATGATGCCAATTGTTTGACAAAGCCTAGGCCTCTGACACTCCCACACCACACCCTGTGCATGTAATGATACCTGTGCCACATTCCTGCCATCGATACCATTGATGCAGAGACATTCAAATGTAGGTCTGAAGCAGAGGGTGACTATAGTACATTACATTGTTTACTGTGGTTGTGTTATGCCATCACAGATGCTGTCTACTGGCATGTGTCATGAGTACACATTAACGTGTTTGTTGCTTTGTTGCATGATGTTATATTGGTGGAGGTGTCGCAGAATAACAGGTGTCTCTCAGAACTTTGTATGTTTCTGTTGCAGGGGTCTGAGTGACTATGGTGTGGAGACTTGCTGGCAATACCACGGCTCAGGATGGCATGGTAGCAAAGCAGACATATGACATCAGCAAGGTAAGGCTTCATATGTGCATGATTATCTAGGTGCTTCTGTGTAGAGCAGTGTGTCAGGGGCAATGGGGTACACATTATAATCCTGCATGCATACTCCATGACAAGGCATGCCACCCTTGATACATGTCACCTGAGTGCTGTCTACCAACAAATGTAGGTGGTGGCAGATAGCATTTATGCATAGGTAGATGTGGGCTATTTAGGAACAGCAGGTACTCACAGGCCCTTAAAATGTTTAAGCATTGCACACACATATGCAAGACTGACACATTGCTGCATGGGGCTATATTTACATACATACACAGAGCTTGTTTTCTCAAGATTAGAACCCCTACCTAATTCGTTATAGACACTAGAGTACTATATATTAATCACATACACCACGGAAGTTATGTGTTGCGAGAGTGCTTCCCAGTCCTGTAAAGGTGGATGACATCAGCAGGCCCTGTAAAGGAGGCAAATGGGGGGTTGACAGGCCTTACAAATGTGTACTACTGCACACAAATAGGTGAGACAGACCCACTGCTGCAAGAGGATATATCTACATACATGTACAGAGTTGCTGAGAGTAGAACCTCTACTTATCTACTTGTATACACTATAACACTATGTACGTATTTCATGCACTACGCAGTTTTTTATTTTAAGAGTGTCAGCCAGTGCTGTTAAGGTGAATTACATCAGCACCCCTTGTAAAGAAAGCCCATTGGGAGGTTGACAGATAGCCACAGGACCTTGAAATGTTACACTATAGCACCCTGATGGACAAGTGAGGCACACTGCTGCAAGGGATATATTTGCACACAATGATAGAGTTGTCCCTCCTGAGGCTAGGACCTCTACTTACGTAGTTAATTATATTACAATGCTAGCTACTTATTGCATGCACCACATAGCTTATCTGTTTTGAGAGTGTCAGCCAGTGCTGTTAAGGTGAATTACATCAGCAGTCCTTGTAAAGGAGGCTAATTGGAAGGCAACAGCTAGGCACAGAGCCTTAAAATGCTATACCATTGCACACAGATGGGCAAGAGATGCATACTGCTGCAGGGGATATATTTACACACTGACAGAGTTACTCTTACTGAGAATAGAACCCCTACCTATCTAGTTATGTATATTATGACACTACATACTTAAAGCAAAAGCCAAACAGCTTATCTACTTCAAGAGCGTCAGCCAGTGCTGTTAAGGAGTATTGCATCAGCAGCACTTGTAAAGAAGGCCAGTGGGGAGGGTTGACAGGTAGGCATAGGGCCTTAAAAAGTGTAACCATTACACAGAGATAGGTAGGACCTTAAAAAGTGTAATCATTACACAGAGATAGGTAAGCCAGACACACTGCTGATAGAATGTATATTTCTACACACACAGATTTGCTTGTTGTGAAATTAGAACCCCCTTCCTAGCTAGTAGAATATATTATAGCACTATGTGCTTATCACATGTGCCACAGAGTTTATATGTTATTCAAATGTCAGCCAGTGCTGTTAAGGTGGGTGACATGAGCAGGTGTTGACAGATAGCACAATGTGCAGGAGTACATTACTCACAGGACCATAAAGTGATTCATCATGGCACTGGCAAATGCCAGATGGCCATGTCGGTACTACTGTTAGGGAAATATTCACACACACACACACACACACACACACACACACACACACACACACACACACACACACACACACACACACACACACACACACACACACGAACCCCTACCTACCTATTATTACACACTATATCTTGCAGTACGTATTGCACATGCCACTGGTTAAATCTGCTATACATATTGCAGCAGACACAGTACTTGTGGACTATGCAAAGTGGCCTTGGATTACACAGCATATGTGGCTTGCAGAGTTAACCTGCTTTATGCTGTTAGTGTATCTAGTGTCCTAGCAGTGGGGTACATGTGAATACCCCTGCTATGTGTGTGCAGGTACCAGTTCCACCATGTCTGCCCAGTTGCAGTTTGGTAGGTGGACAATTGGCCATTGACAATATGGACTGTCGAAGTCCTGCAATGGTGCAATTGCACATTACACCACCTGCTCACTGTTGTCTGTCTACAGGGTGATATTCCACAGGCAGAGGGTTCTGTGTTTGGGCGGTTATGTCATTATGCGGCCTTGGTCTGTTACCATCAAATAACTGCTGTGTGTATAGGTGCAGATAACCCCAGCATCCTGCATATATGTGTGGACATTCGTACATCACCATACACATACACAAACACACACACACACACACACACACACACACACACACACACACACACACACACATATATATATATATATATATATATATATATATATATATATATATATATATATATATGGGTCTAGTGAGTCTAAAAAGCAATGCGAAGCAGTATAAAATAACATATTATGTTTGTGCGGCATGCAGCAACATGCAAATATGCTGTTATGCAAAAAAATTATTAAAATGCTGAAAAATTAAAAATAAGATGTTTGCATAAGTAATAAATTATAGTGCCTTGCATGCAGTATGTTTAATGGCAGGTTGCATTGGTTGCTAAGTAGGCAGGCCCTGGAATAGTGAAGTATCCAGGGTATATACAAGGATCTGTATGCAAAGGAGCTGGGGTTACTGAATAGCAAAAATGGGCCACTGTGTCCACAGATAAAACATGTGTAAGCCTAGAATCGTATTGTACAGAACAAGTAGCTGACATCAAAAGGGGATTTGTCACACTTTGTTTAAGTGGATTGGAGCACAGTGGCACCAGTTTGCGCTGAGTGTACCCATGCATTGGGGTGTGTCCACACTGGTGAGCAGTGTTTACACCAGCACCACGGGTTTGCATGCCATGCAACAGTGCTTAGCAGGTAAGGTATTTAAAAAAAAAGATAATACCCTTGGAAAGCCAATCATGTATAACGTACTGTTAAGCCCTGTTCCACAGACTCTGAGCCATACAAACCCCACAATGATATACTTGACAGGTGGAATGCATCATAGTTAGCCAATCACACAGGCTGCATCTGCTGCACACCACTATAGAATGCATCATAGTTAGCCAATCACAAAGGCTGCATCTGCAGCACACCACTATAAAGTATGTATACACCCTACAATCTGATTTTTACCACATACTCTGCACCATTAGAGTACACATTTGGGAATTTTAACTAACAGAATGCTTTGGGCTGCTGCTGCTTTGCTACATCTGCATGTGATACAGGCTGAGGGCAGTGCTGATGCTGCTGCTGACAATAGGCCTAGACTGAGAAGGAGAAGAGTGTTCAGGCCCAGGGTAGCCTTTCAGGGGCTACATGAACTGGAGATTCTAGAGCACTACAGGGTGGACAAGGACATACTACAAGAACTCACTGAGCTTTGCCACCGTCATATCAGACCCAGATCCAACAGAGGGGAACCCATCCCAGTGAAAACAAAGGTATGTGTAGCCCTTAGAATATTAGCTACAGGGACTTTTCAAAGACCAACTGGGGACATGATGGGAGTCTCACAGGCATCAGCATCCAGGGTACTCCACCAGTTCCTGGCTGCCATGCAAACACATCCCAGTGACTACATTTATTTACCCCATACCTCTGAGAAGAGGTCCAGCAGTATGCATCTCGAACACCATATAGCACACTACCCTGAGTTACTGGGTACCATAGACTGCACTCATATGCACATCAAAGCACCACCCAGTAAATACGGTAGAGTCTACATCAACCGCATGGGGTATTACTCCTTCAACTGCCAGGTCATGTGCAATGCCGGGACATTATCATGAGTGTGTGTGTCCCTGGCAGTTATCAAGACTCCCATATCTGGCATGCATCACAGCTGTACCAGACATTTGGCAGGGGGTACATCCGAAATGGCCATCTACTGGGGGATGCTGGCTACACACTGGAACCATGGATGATGACACCCATCAGAAATGCACACACACCTACCAAATGACACCATAATGAGGCACATGAACAAACTAGGAACTTCATACAGCATGTGTTTGGGATGCTCAAGTCATGGTTCCGCTGCCTTGATATATCCAGTTCAGCCCTGCAATACTCTCCTACCACATGTGCACAGATGTTCACAGTATGTGCCATGCTACACAATATGATCCTGTGGAAACAGGAACAACACAGGGAAGGGACACACAACCCCCACCAGTGCCAAGGTCCCCACAGCCACAGGGGGCTCAGAGGAGGTACCACCTGAGCCTTTCTCTGTAGGCAGATGTAGATGGGTCCTGAATGTCCTGGCCTTGGAAAGAGGCATCTCATAGCACATGCACTGACAACCTAGGGTCCTAGGGACTGATACCTCACTCCAACTCACATACATAGTAAAATGGATGCCACCCACACCACACAACCTCTACCTTACCATGTGTTTGCTGCATACTGCATGCATCCTATAGAGTATGTCCTGAAATACTGTTATCTCAACTGCTGCAAACACAAGGTAAGTCACTCTTCTTTACAACAAATGTATGGGGTACTAGATTATGGTGGCATATGTTTGTACCTACTGCATGTATGGAAGGGAATAGAGTGGGCTACTGGGTATCTGCAGGGTGCAAACAGCTATGTGGGACAACAGGAACTCTTTGTCACTACTGGATGCCCCATAATATGCATTAGGCCACAAGGCAGCAAAACTCACTGCACTATGTGAGGGAATTGCCAAACAGTGGGGTCATAGGACGGATGCATGACTGTCAATGCTAGAGTCCCCTACCCCAAACACAGCCATGTTCTCATACAACTGCAATAACACTCAATATTTTTGCAAGTTTATAGCAGCAGACCACACAGTCCCAGGGCTCTCCTAAATAACCTGGTGACATGTTCTATTTCCTCAATATGCTGGGGTCACTTTCTGGTCACTGGTGTTGCTTAGTGGGCTATGTACAGTAGCACAGCTGATGGTATTCATGGTTTGAAGCTGGCTGCATCTACAATTTTGCATGTGAGGTACTCCTATGGTAGGAGTCCCACAGACTGTCAATATCTCATTATTTATTACTGCAAAAAAGCTGGACAAAGCCAGAGACAATGGAGGGGCAGGAGGCCACAGCTATGGACATTACACATGCTCTGAATAACCTAGAAGGTGGCTAGTATGACAGCAGGGTGGAACAAGTCAGAGTATCAGCAGGATGTAAAGGCCATCATGTAAATGTATCACTACCTACAACAAGTCATTGGGCACCATATAGTAGTATATTACCAAAAAACACAACTATCTGAGGAGCAGAGCAGATACAGACATATGGTGTGGAATCCTGGACATCCTGCTAAACATGAACAGTCAGAGGTGTGAAGTGTGTAACCCTTTGTGTGCTGTTACATCATGTATCACAGTCACAGCATACCTACAAATACTTAGAGCAGAAAATATGGGCACAGCTGAACAGTAGCAGGACAAAGGCCCACATATAAGGAGAAGGATTAACTACTGGCCAGACAAATGTATAAAGTGCAGAGAATAACAGGTGTGCAGTAGCATGGGTTCCCTGCTGTGTAGGCAGTCAGTAACTCAAATGTCTTTCATCAGTTCCTAACATTAAGCTATAATGAATTGCCACTGATATACCAGAAAAATCACAATACTATGTAACATGTACCAGACATATGATTTAAAACCCTGTAAAGTCTTTTGCAATCTGTACACAATCTAGGTATGACACAGATATTATGTGCAGCTCACAGCTGGGGAATCCCTTAGACATAATATTAGGGAAATACTGGACTGTTGAATCAGGTGCAACACACAAAATCATGGACTGGAGTAAAGATAGGTCTGTCCTAGAGTCACCTTGGAATTACTGATGGTCACATTAGGCATAGGATGGTAGGAGAGGTTCATAGGATGGTACTTGGCTATCGGCCCTAGGGCCTATACAAGCCTAGCCATAATAATTCCCTGACTATTTCTTCCCACAATATTTACTTCTCTGGACTCTTGTCTAGCAGGTCGACTCCACATGATCCCCGGGGTTAATTTCCTAACTCCCATCCAATCATCAAGGTTCTTTTTGAAGAGTGCCAAAGAGGCACTCTGCTTGACATGTATGGGCAGTCTATTCCAGAGTCCAAGGAGTCTCTGGGCCAGGAACTTATCCCTTCAGCATGTTTTGTTCATTGTGATGACAAGGTTTAGATCCCTGGAGTGTGTGGCTCTGAGA
This sequence comes from Protopterus annectens, assembly GCF_019279795.1. Taxonomy (NCBI): domain Eukaryota; kingdom Metazoa; phylum Chordata; order Ceratodontiformes; family Protopteridae; genus Protopterus; species Protopterus annectens. The sequence goes on along the minus strand of NC_056725.1, from coordinate 195,534,173 downwards.
GTTGGGATTTCTTTAAGTGTAGCATGTCCAACACCTCTGGGTTTGACATGGCCTTGTATGTTAAGCAGAGATCGCCTCTGAGTAGACAATATGTGACAGAGTATAGCTGGAGTTTTTTTAGATGGTCAGCATAGGGCATCTGCTTTAGGCCTGTGATGTTTTTAGTGAGGTATTTCTGCGGCCTTTCCAGTTGTTGCAGATGTCTTGAGAGGTACATAGCAAATGGGGCATTGTATTCTAAAATGGGTCTAATGAGGGATGAGTACAGTGGGACAATGACCTCCTTTTTTCTGGATGAAAAGCCCTTAGTGATGAGGTGTGCCAAATAGAAGGATTTCCTGAGACTGTTATGGCAATGTGGTTATGGATGGTGAGATCACTGTCCACCTGTGTCCCTAAAACCCTTGTCACACTTTCAGTGTTTAGTGTACTGCCACCTATGTGGTAATTCATGGGTACATGTTTTTTCCCAAAGGGGATAACTATACATTTCTTGGCATTGAGCTTGAGCCCATGACTCTGACACCAAGCATCTGTTTCTGTAAGGCCCTTTTGTAGAATATCCACATCATTTGGGGATTCAATAATGGCTTCCAGTTTGCAGTCATCTGCAAACTTTGTTAGCCAGAGTCCCTTAGTATTGGCTTGTACTTCAGAGAAGTAGATGCCAAAAAAGAGCGGTCCCAGGACTGAACCATGAAGTTCTCCACTTCTCACTTGTCTGGAGCTGGATTTGGAATTGGCTGCATTTACAGTGTGGATTCTTTCAGTAAGCCAGTTGGCAACCCATCGAGTGATGTAGGGATTAATGCCCAGCTTAGTAAGTTTATCTATGATTCCAGAGTGGGTGATGGTGTTGAAGGCCTTGGCGAGGTCCTGATAGGCTGTGTGGACCACCTTACCCTCGTGCATGGCTTTGGAGACTGATTCGAAGAAGTAAATCAGGTTCAGGTGACAAAATTGAACCCAAACTGGGTGGGGTCCAGTGTTTGAAGGTTGCCAATTTCTTTGTTTATAAGTTCCATAATAATACACTGCATGGCCTTGCAGATCAGGCTCATCAGACTAATGAGGTTGTATTTCCCAGGATCCAAGGTGGATCCCCCCTTGTGGGATAACTGTAGCTGTGCGCCACTCAGTGGGCATGAAGTCTGAGTTGAGGCTATGATTAAACATGACACTTAGGTGAGATGCCAATTCATTTTGTAGTTCATGTAGTACACAGCCCAGGATGTCGTCTGGTCCCAGGGATGCTGTATTCTTAGCTTTAGAGAGTGCAGTTTTTACCTGTGTGGCTGTTATTACCAGAATTTGGCAATCTTTTGGTATTGAGATGGGCCCTTTAGTGGGGTCAGAGGGGGATGAAGTTGGCACTGAATTGATCTGCCAGGATATTGGCAATATCGTTGAGATCAGTATATTTAATACCATTCTATTGTAGCTCAGAGCAGATCTGAGCATTGCCATTTAGATTCTTGACATAGCTAAAGAATGCCTTGTGGTTGTCTTTGGAATCTTTGGCAATTTTATTTTTGTAACTAGCTTTGAAGGATTTTATGAGGGATCTCAGCTTCTTACTGAGGCTAGTAAGGGAGTTTTTTGCATCCTGGAATTTTCCTCTTTTCTGCAACTCATACACTTAGCTAGTGTCGTCCCATGTCTGATGCCTCTTCCTAAAGAACTGAGATGTAAATATATCTCTGTGTATGCAGGCAGCTATGTATATGTATCTGTTTCTCCCTATCTCCCTCAGGCATGACTACCCTACTCTATCATTACGTGGCACATATATCTATAGTTATATATGTATCGCTCTCTCTCTCTCTCTCTCTCGCCATATATATATATATATATATATATATATATATATATATATACAGATAGATAGATATAGAGGTAACAGATTTTATATATATATATATATATATATATATATATATATATATATATATATATATAAATATACATACATATATATATATATATATATATATATATATATATATATATATATATATATATATATATATATATATATATATATATATTCATATATATATATATATATATATATCCACATAAAGGTGCAAAGTGATGTAGTGCTGCAGCCACTTTTTCACCTAAGGTAACCGGTGGCATGTACAGCTACTACTGTGAGTTGTTGTGGGTAATAGTAGGTACGTAGAGGCTCTAATCTGATATCAGCCACATTGTGTTTGTGCGTATATATATATATATATATATATATATATATATATATATATATATATATATATATATATACATATATATATATTACCCATATAGGAGTACAGACATGCCCATCAGGCCTCTGTCTGTGCAATGGCCAATCATTTTATGGCCCTGTGATTAGCATCCTCCACAACAATGCCTACCTGGCAACAGTTACTGATGTCATCCACCTTAACGGCAGTAGAAAACATTCTCTAAGCACATAAGTTCCATGGCACATGCGATAACTACTTAGTGCTGTAGTATATATTAATACATAGTTAGGGGTTCTTGTCTCATAAAGGGAAACTCTATGAATGTGTGTGTAAATATATTCCCTTGCTCCAGTGTGTCTGTGTTGCCTATCTGTGTGCAATGGTTGTACATTTTGAGGCCCTGTCAACCCCCCATTGGCCTCCTTTACAGGGCCTGCTGATGTCATCTACCTTAATAGCAGCGGCAAACATTTTAAAAACACATAAGCTCCATGGCGCATGCAATGAGTATTTAGTGCTGTAATATATACTACTACATAGGTAAGGGTTCTAATCTCAGAAAGAGCAACTCTGTGAATGTGTGTGCATAAATATACCCCATTGCAGCAGTGTGTCTGTCTTGGGGTTCCTATTATGTGATCGAACTTCAACATGTTCAAACCCTATATGGTCGAAACCATATAGTCAAACTTGTAGAAGTTTGAACAGGTTAAGAAATTGAAACATGCACCAGTAAACTAACTGTTGCAAGCAGGGGGCAAGCCCCCCTGTACCCCCACACCCCCGATCTTTAAATATACCAAATCCGAGACCACGCTATAGTGCGGAAAAGGAATATTTCCCTTTACTGCACTGTAGTGTGATCTGGGAGTTGATATATTTAAAGAGCGGGGGTGTGGGGGGTGCATGGTGGCTTGCCCCCTGCTTGCAACAGTTAGTTTACTGTTGCATGTTTTTTTTTTCCGTGTTTGAAGTTTTGAAACTTCGAACAGACAAGTCCGATATTGTCATGTTCGAAGTTTCAAAACTTTGATCACGTAATAGGAACCTCTGTCTTGCCTATATGTGTGCAATCAAACCAACTACAGAACAATAGCACCAGCCAACTTGCAATGAATAACGCCAGGAAATCCAAGTAGCAAACACAGGTTTATTGAGAATACGTAAAGTTGAGCGTTTTCTTCCCTATCCTTAGGGACTTCCTCAGAACAATGATAAAACAACAACACAGCCCATAAATACCCTCACCCCCTGGAACAATTATTTAATTAAAATACAATTAAACAATTAAATTTTCATTTCACTACTAAAATATGATTTTTTGCTAAAAACAGTAAATGCTTAATAATATGTTGCTATATATAAAACATCTAAAAATACTATCTAAAATTGCTGTTTTTAGAAGTATATATGTTTACAAGCAAATAAGTATTATAAAATACTTCCTAAAAAAACTTATTGATGTGTAGGTCCATGAATTAACATTAATAAAAAACAACTATTACTATTAAAATGTTAAGTACAATCATAGTATACCTTAAAGTTTGTTGTTGTATAATTTTATAATCCAATAAATAAATCACAGTTTTACACTCACCGGCTGCAGGATGTGGACTCCAGCTAAACCTGATGTACCTATGCAAATGTGCGCGAGAGGTTTTGTCAGCAAACACAAATGTGCCATTGTTACAGGATAATATGTGCATATATCAACATGCACAGTAGGAACTGTGATACTGCCCATATTGCTGACATTCAGAGTATGTGTGCACAATTGTCTCTTACAAACAAACCATCCCCCCAAATGCAGATTAATCTGACACCCATTTACTGGTATGCAGAGGCTGCCACAATGACTGCTACATTATTACAGAGATGAACACAGTAGCCTTACCTGGATGCTCCTCTGCTGTGGAAGCTGTGCCACCCACCTCAATGACTTATGGGGTAATGGATGCTTGGGAGCTGTTGGTTTTTCCTAGGTTTGCCAGGAACTTCTCTGTGGCCAAGAGTGGTTGTTATGCTGCAGGCCCTCCACCGGTGTAAGCATGTTCCCCGGCCACAACAGTGGCCCTTTGCCATGCAGCATTTATGATGTTGGTTGCCCGGTGTTGCGCCTGCTTGTAGTTTCTTTTCTGTAGCTCTACTTGGTTTACTGATGTGAGGAGGTCATACCACAGTGCAGCTTGGTGCTCCTAATTCTGGCAACTCCTGGAGAGCAGTATGTTGTGATGCAGTCTGAGGCCATCCAGGATCACATCATTTTTGGCAGCAGAAAAAGGCATGTGCCTCCATCTGTACATCATTTCTGAAAGACAAGAAGAGGGAAACACGTCACAGGCCCACATACATTGTTCTCCACTATGTACACACCCTGCACATCCACATTGGCCAACACTATCCTCCGCTAACTCCCACATGATGCCGTGCCATCTATCAACGCAGTATGTATGTGACTATCAGCAACATAGTGGCAATACATCTTGTGTTTCCCTCCTCATCTTGATTTTTCCTGTTACTTGCTGCTTGTTCTCTAAAGTGTTCAATTGCATCTATTCTGTTGAATTTATTACTGCTTGTTTATAGCCTTTCTCAATTGTAAGTGTTGTTCTAAGCCCCTTACTTTTGGTTTAAGCACTTGGGATTTGGGCACACCTCTTAGGTTTCCCTGGCCTTTGTTCCTCAGATTCTGACAAATATGGATGGACAATGTCCTACAGTTTCTCCTGTCTGTCTGGGTGATATGGACATCCTGGCACAGTGTAGCAACTGCCCCATGTACACAGACAACCATCTACTACCATCATCCAGGAACACAATTTGTGAGAGATGCAATTACATTAGGAACCTTGCTCTCTCCCTCTCATGTCAGTATATCTGGCATTGAAAAGGTTGTCAACACAATCACTACACCTCAAACACACCTACACAACACACACCCCCACATATGCAGATGTCTTCAATATAAACATACCCAAACAAAGGAGACCTCCGAGGCAAAAACACACATGACCACCACAGCCCTCCACACCACATACCATGCATAGTCCACATATCTGTGTCAACGCAGCCACTAAGGCATCACCATAAACCCAACATATTAGTCATGGGAGACTCCACTGTGAGACACACAGATGTGCCTCTCACCAGGTTGGATAAGTAGAAAGTCACAGTTAGTTGTCTGTCAGATGCACTGAAGTCTCTCAACAACAGGTACTGTTATGACTCTATCATAGTCCATGCTGGCGTGAATGACTTGAGATGTACCTCCCTGGCTATATGAAGAGAGACATGACTGTTGTCACTGATTATGTGCAGGGATGTTGCTGGCCTTAAGCAGCATTCTGCCATCACCCAGAATGATGCCTAAGTACAAACAGGAAATGATTGACTTTAACAATTTTCTTAGGTTCTGGTGCCATTCCAGGGGATCCAGTACCTGACAGCCTGGGAAGATATGATCAACAGACCACCATGCTTTCCCAGAGATGGCCTGCATCTGTCTCACCTGGGCTTCAGGCATCTGGCAAAGGTTCTTGCCTCCCCCATAGTGCCTTTTGTAGGAAAACTGATAAGGTTAAAACTACCAACATAGAAATTTCAACAAAACACAAAGTAAAGGTCATGCTGCTAAATCTGAGGAGTCTAAACAAGAAACTGCACTAATTGCAAGCATTTTTAACCCTGGAAATGCTGAAATCTGTGCAGTCACAAAATCCTGGTTCACAGCTGCAGAGAGCACCCCAGCCTTGCCTGGTTACCCATCCTATTATACATTCAGACTCCAAACTATGGACAGTAAAGCCAAATATGGTGGAATCTTAAAAATATATCAAAGACATACACACCTCCAGGCTGGTCAGACAGTATGACACACAGGAGACACTCCAGGTGCAATTAACCATTGACAAGACCTTTAATCAAATCATAGCTACCATCACCTAAATCTGACTCAAGATGCCCATTCCGCCTATATGGACCTGTTCAACTCCATCAGAATTCAACCCTTTACCATAATCCTGGGTGACTTTAACTACCCAAGCATAGATTAGAATAACCACTTGTGCCAGAACACAAATGCCCAGAGATTCACTGCTTTTGTCAATGCAAACATCTTGGAACAGCTAGTTGATACCCCCACAACAGGTGAAAATATCTTGGACTTGTTATGAAACAACATGAGTAACCAATGCACCATCCCTTAAGTATCACCCTCCCTGGTAAGATCCAACCACAAAGCGGTCACTTTTGAAGTCACCATCTCCCACAATACCCATCTAGCTAGGGTCAGACATAAAAACCTCCAAAGTTGATTAAAGCCTCCTGACAGATGGTATAAACAGCTTCACAGCCCACCTCCCCTCTGTAGGAACTGGCACCAATATCCAAAACTACACCAAAGCACTATACGAGCATTTATATGGATGCATGGAATCAGGAATACCCGATAGGACTAAATCATCCTCTGCAAGGATAAGTAAACCTGTCTGGTGGACATCTGCAATAAATAAACTTTATAACAAGATTTAAAAATTGCTTTCCAAGACCAAAAGAGGAGCAGGTACCCAATTGGAAGCAATGTCTCCTTAGCCTGAACAAGCAAATAAGAGCACTACTGAAATTCTCAAAACAAACTTTGAGTCCAAATTTGCGACATCTACTACAGGCAATTATAAGTCCTTCTTCACATATGTCGCAAACTCAAAGGAGGCACCCAGATCTTTTTAGAAGTGGTGGACACCACATATTCAAATGGCATAGATAGAGCAAACTTGCTGGCTGACAGAGTCAGTAAAAACCTTACCCCTTTGTCCCCCCATCAGTAGATCAGGACATCCCCAGAACCTGATCCTTTCCCCTTATATCTAGGGAACAGGTCATTACAGCTCTCTCAAGGCAAATAAATACAGCCTCCATGGGATCCGATAACATCCCAGTATGTATGGGTCTATATTACAAAAGCGAAAAACCCTATTGCACGAATGCCAAAACATCGACCCCTATACTGCGAAATGCACTAAACAGCAAAAAAAAATCGAACTGTCATAGATGGCCAACACCACCACTACCTATATACTACCTACCCAAATAAAATAAATAAACCACATACATACACTAACCAATCCCTACTTCTAACCTAAAGTAAAGCACAAAACCCTACTTCTAACCTGACACTAAACCCCACATACACAACTATGCACTTTCCTTAACCCTCCCTAACCCTAAGGTCTGTAACTACTGCACACGTCCCCTGCAGACATACACCCAAACAAAACAAATAATCCACATACATACATTTAACAAAACCCTACTTCCAACACTACTAAACCTCACATACAAAACTATCTATGCACTATCCTTAACACCTCCCTAACCTTAAGGTCTGTAACTGCCACACACTTCCCCTATGAAAATGTACACAAACAAAATAAATAACCTACATACATGCATTTAACAAAACCCTACCTCTAACCCTACACTAACTCTAACATACATTACTTATCTAAGCACTTACCTTAACCCGCACCCTATCCTAAACTCCGTAACTATCCAACACTTACCTTATGCAGCTAATCCAAAGAAGGGCCAACCATGGAAATTCGATATTTCCATTTTTGCAGATTTTGACTTTCACTCTAAGTCCACTTTGCGCTATATGGCTTGACGTTTATGTATTCACGTAAACGTCTTTTTGCTTTCGTAATATAGACCCGGATGTATCCTACATAAATTCAAGCAGGAACTTGCAGCACCATTAGACACCCTATTCAACCAAAGCCTGAGTACTGGCTTTGTCCCAGCTGAGTGGAGGACAGCCACTGTCATCCATGTGCACAAAGGCGGAGCATCCACTGATTTGAGAAATTATAGACCCATCAGCCTAACTAACCTGATCTGCAAGGCCATAGAACTGATTATAATGGACCTCATTAACAAGAACATTGGCCACCTCCAAACAGTCAATCCCACACAGTTAGGGTCTGTCAAGGGGAGACCATGTCTGTTAAATTTGGTCGAATTCTTTGAGACAGTCATCAAAGCCATGGACGAGGGGAAGCCAGTGCCCACAGCCTACCTTGACATGGCCAAAGCCTTCAACACTATTGCCCATTCTGCCATAATCGATAAACTCTCTGTAGCAAACTGGCACACTGATAGAACTCACCTAGTCCAAATAGGGGAAGCCACCTCAAGCAGTAGACCCATAATAAGCAGCATACCCTAGGATTCTGTCTTGGGGCCTCTATTATATGAGATATACTTTTCTGAGGTGCAGGTCAAAAACCAGTGGGCTATGGCTGACAATGTTTGTAGATGACAGCATGCTGGGTGCTGTCACCAAATCCCCTAGTGATGTTGATATCCTCCAAGAAGGTCTCACTCAGACAAATGACTGGTGCCAGAAACATGGCCTCAAGCTGAATGCCACAAAATGCATCATCATCCCCTTTGGGGAGAGTGATGTCCCCACAAATTATCACATTAATAACAACATCCTAAGCACGCAATCAGTAATGAGGGATTTGGGCACAAAGGTCGATAGCAACCTGACGTTTGACCACCATGTTGTTTCCTTTGTACAGCAGTCCTTCTACATGGCCCACCTCATAAGTAAGGGTATCTCATCCAGGGACAGGGAGGTCAAAACTTCACTGTATTCTTCCCTAATAAGGCCCATTATTGAGTACAATACCCCTTTCAGCATGTACTTCGCAAAGCAGATGCAGCAGGCAGCTAGAGAGATCACAGAAATTCCTCACCAGAAGAATCTAAGGCCTCAAACATCTACCATACACAGATAGGCTAAAAGCCTTATCCCTCTACTCAGTTTCATACAGACTCCTCAGAGGTGACCTCTGTCTGGCATGCAAGGTGATCACAGACCCCACTTTGATGGGACTGCTGCACATCAGCAAGTCAAGCTCCACTGGAGTAACCTGCACATGCACCCTCAACCTGGTCTGTGACGTGTACAGGACTTGTTGGTGGGACAGATTTGTGTCTCAGAGACTCCCCCATCAGTGGAATATACTCCCTCTCCACATCAAGCAGAGTACCTCTTTATCTCTTTTTAAGTGCAACCTGGATAACTGGATGGGAAACAGAAAATATACCCTTGGGATTCCACTTGTGTCCCTGTTATACTGGTGCATCATCTGCTGACTTGTATAAACAGCTAAACTCTTGGCTAGGGCTATAAGGGCCTCAGGGTCAATAGCCTAGTAACCTCCTATGATCCTATGATCCTATGAATACTGGTTATGGCCCTGTGTGCTGTGATGAAGCATGTTGTTTTGTCTCCACTCCCATCAATGCCATTGACTGGGGTGTGTCCGCTATGGGCGATGTCCTAGTACCATATCATACACCCAACACCCAACAAATAGGTGAGTGTTACTACAAGTATATGGGGACAGTCCAGCAACATCTGTGTGGTGCAATGACAGACAGCACTGCAAACATGCTGCAGCGTATCTTCCCTGGAGGTGTCCAACTTCTGCAGTACACAGATGTTTGCTGAATGTGTACATGTGCCTGTTATATGTGGAGCCTCTGCCAAAAAAATGTGGATGTCTGGAAAATGGTTGGACAGTACATAATGGTTGTTCTTAGACTGTGGGGAATCTGGCTGTCACACACCAGAACCCTCAGAAAACAGTTATGGTATAGAAATATCTGGTACTGTATTCATTCCCTTACTTCGTATACTTCATATACACACTCTGTCACTGAGGATGGGCCTGTGTTCCCCCAGTAATACTGGCTATGATGTGAAGTCCTGCTGTAGTGGGTCACCAAGTATGCTAGCTGTATCTCTCAAGCAATGAGATATGGATGTTGAGTACACAATAACCTAGTCCCAGTACATCACGGACAGTCAGGGACACCTGTACAGTGTTTGAACTATTTCTGTGTGATATTCACAGACTGAGAGGAGCTAAATGACAGTACATCAAGTGATATGCCAGCTGTGTTCACCATGATTTACTGTCACTATTGTCTAACACACAATCCAGTAGCATTCATACAGGAGCTGACCATTGTAGGCGGGACTCAGAGGGCCAGAAAGTGATCTACATCACAGCAAGCAGAGTTGAAAGGGAAGGCTGTAGGTGCTGGACAGCTAACTATCAGCAGCATGTCATTCCAAGATATGTATTACTGGCCTCCTGTTGTAATCCATATTCCCCATAACTGCATCCTTCCATCTGCATTGCATTACATGGAGACTTCCATTTTATATGCATTAGAGTGCTGTACTCTTTTTTTGTGCAAACATTCTGAAGAATAATGCTTGTGATATTGCAATCTGTCTTTGTATAGCAAGTCACAGACCTGTTTACCATAGGCAGCTGCTTGACTTTTGTAGGTAATGCTCGTGAATAGGTGATTGCCTGTACACCAATCTGTGGCTCAGACTTGCTAAGTACATCCAGAATAGCTGGGTTGCACTTTCACCAGCCAATGGCATGGCACAGCAGTGCTATATTTAATGCCTTCATGTAGGCCTTGGCCCCTTTTCCAGTCTGTGAGATAGACATTATGGAGGTGTGGAGACTACAGCATCATAGAGGGTAGGTAAAAATTATGTCCACTGTTGGGATTTATGTGGTATGGCCACAGTTTTGCATGCTATGTTTGGTCATTGTAAAAAGTCTTTCTGGTTATGTAGCAGTTTACTGTTAAACAATGAGGTCAGTAAGGGGGAAGACAGATGTGAGTGTCATACATCATATGCATCAAAATGTGCATGCTGCTGCAGTAGCTGCTGGTCTGTCAACTACGTATATTTGTGGGGAAGACTGTGACACATGTCCATGTTGCTTGACCTTTGCCCTCCCTCCCCCTTTATGTATGGTTGTGTGGATCTCTTGTTCTAGGTGGTTGTGAGATATGGTAGGTCTGTACCAGGTAGGTGAACATACTGCTGCATATGTTGCAGGCTGTAGCTGGTGCATTTTGCCCAGGAGTCATACTGGTTAGTGTAAATACATCGGAGGACAGCAAGCTGTATGTATCAGTAAGGAAGCAGTGTCAGCTCCACTGTTACAGCAAAACCAGGGTGAGGGTACCCATAACAATCCAGGTGATGCATGTGCTTAAGGTACATATGTTATGTAACAGTGCCAATCAGAGAGTGGTAGGTGACATATAGGTAGCCTGTACATATTTGTACAGTGTGTTCCTACCTAAATGCCTTTGATATGCTAACATGGCTAGCAGTGAATGCAGTAGCAGCAACCTGGTTTGGTTAAAATTACAGGACTCAGTCATTATTTGTTGTAGTCACAAGCATGCAATTGAAGTGCAACACACTGGATTCAAACCAGGACTATGGTGGCAAAATGTACAGCATGTAGTAATTTAACAGACGTAGCTACTGAGTCAATACTGCAGTAGTTGTATTTGAAAGATATATGTGCATGCATATAGTCTGTTACACAGGATTCGTATTAGCATGTGTGCCCAGATGGGTATGATGTGTGACACTGAACTGTCTGTAATGATTTTGTAACCTCAATCTGTACTGACTTGCCAGCACTTCAACACACAGAATAGGTTTTGTGACAACTGTGCCAAAAGTAGGTGACACAACTTTGGACATTCTGCAACAGTGTAGTTGTCAGCTATACCTAATATCCTAGACTTCATGTCCATCCATCATTATTTATTTGGCTCTGAACTGGTTTAGTGTCTGCATCACATTCCCAAGTGCACTGTCAGTTTTCCCATTGTATGTACAAGCAGTGTGTTTTTGGCAATCAGGAAATGTTTATGGAAGCACCTGCTTTTTGTCAGAACTGAGTGACTTAGTGGGTTACTGCACTATACTGCAGTTGACCTGGTCCTGGGTTGGAGACTTGGTAGCGGTAATTATTTTGCAGATGTGCCTAACAGTGTTAGAAACACAGAAGGTGATTAAAGCAGTTTTAAATGGGTTTGCATGGTGCACCATGCCACTTAGCTTCTTAAACCTGCTCTAATTACAAAAAAAAAAGGAAAAAGGGGTGATAGGAAAGTGGTGAAATGGGGGCAAGCAGAGGGAAAAACACTGTGAAAGACAGGTGGGGATGTGTAACACTGGTGGTGAAAAGGACCATAGCTTTCCATTTCTTGTACAACAACAGCTACACAGGTTGTAGAGAATTTGGAATTTGGAGCCTCATGCCCCAGAGAGAGGGGTGAGGGCAACATAAATGTGTTGATTAAATTATGTTAAGATCGATTGTGTCCAGTGGACATGGGTGTGAAATGGAAAATGGAGAGCTATGTATGGGGTATTTTTTTTGTGGGACAGATGCCCTTTTTTAAAGGAGATAGTAGAATGTTGAGGAAGGAATATAGGTATGTGGGGGGAGGTAAGTTAGGTAGGGGGTTGCATTTCCAAACAAACAAGACAGACAAGACAGCATACATGGGTGGATTATGACGTGAGGGAGGTAAACACCTTGGACAGGGAGAGTTTTGTGGAATCAGAGAGTCATGTGCCCCCAGATGGCAACAGTGAGACTGAGATCCCCACCTATGGGCAGTCAATATTGCTCCTTCACTGCCCCAAAGGTGGCTGTGCTGGGAGCTGGGCACTGGAGCCACCTTGCCCCTCCAGGTTGGTGAGTATGCCCTCAATCTGGCACAGGCGATCCTCGTAGCCATGGAGCATGATCCTGCATGCCATCCTTGGTAGCTGTTGCTTGGTGACAACTCCCCCTCCATGCCCACTCCCAGGGGGGATAGGCCCCATCCCCTGAGGAAGTTCTACCCTTAAGTGGTGCAGGACCACCAGAAGGGGGAGCAGCAGGTTGGGTCTCATATTTGCTGGGACACGGTGCCATGGTCAGCTGAGGTAGGATAGGCAGATCACCAGGAAATGGCCTACCCAGTTGAGCTATGGTGTTGAGGTTTTTCAAAGTGTATAGGTTAGTAATGAGCAGAACATTTAGTTAGTTATAACAGTTTGCCAGGATGTTGTAAATAGCACAGTAACATAACATTGCATAGCATATGGAACACAACAATAAGTGGGATAACAGTCAGTATTGTAACAGCATGCCAGTAACAGTTATGGCATAAGGCCAACAACATAGGTAATTCAACAAGGTATGCTAGTATTGAACCATTGTGGTGCATAACAATAATAAAACACAAGGCCCAATATAACATTTTGAGAACAACATATGTTAAAGGTAAACCACACCCGATGTATAATAATAATAAATTATGATGCAGCTAAGGGGTGGGGGAGAGAGAAACATACTCCATTACTACCAGTATAAGCTATATTGTTTGCAACAATACTCTTATATACTCTACAGGTCTGCCCTTACTTTATGTATACAAGTGCCCTATATCTTCTGTAGAACCTACATACCTCTCAAGCTATCCACATGGGACAGTATGGGCCAAGCTGTAACACCTACAGCTATACAAATACAGGGAACTATTACATGCCAGGCAGACATATTTTACTATCAAGGTGTACTGTGGACTGATGTAGTGTGACTGTGCTATTGGCATAAATCAAGTGGATGATAAATCTGTGTCCAAGGGAATTGGCAACAGTGATCACAGTCCATGACAGCGTGACACTTGAGAGACATGTATCATGCACAGTACAAAGAGTTTACCTATCATGCTGTCCTTGGCAGGCATAGGGTTAGACTATCAGCAGACATTCACAGACACACCAGGCATATAGCCGTACCAAGATTAAGCAGTTTTATTTATTTTATTAACTTTTATTAGTATTGTAGTTGTTGACTTTTTATTTACTGCAGTCTTATCACCTTGTTGAGCAATGCTGTTAACACTCTGGAACATCAGGATCACACAAATTTGTAACCCATTCGAACAGCTACTACAGCCATTTATTTACCTGTAATTCTTGTGGGAAGAACATCTGTTAACAATACATAACTCTTTCTATAAATATTTAGTAGTACTTGTCCCTGGATTTGAACCCCATTCTGTGTGTGACAAAATGTACACATATGTAGCATTTAGCAAACTGAGATACTGCTGAATATTGATTGACTGGCATCTGCCTAGAGCTCACCTGGTAACAAAATATGACCTTGTAATAGAGGTACAGTGTTATACAAGACTGCAGTGATACTTGAACACAGATGTATGAGATTTGTGCATGACAGAGATAGTAGCTGAACTGTGCATTAATACATGGAATGCAGGTGTAAATAATTAACCCCTAGTGGGTGGGATGCGTGCAGACTATATCAGAGTGCTGGGTTTGCAACCTGACCCATATACAGTTGCAGATGGTATATTTACAGTCTACAGCTATTACAGTGTTATACTTGCCTGAAGCAGCATACCTAAGAGTAGGGATGCATATAGCTGAAATGCAATGATTAACACAAGACACTCCTGAGATACACAGTATGCCTTGGGCCTTCCTATTATTGGTTGAGATCCTAGTGCAGAACAAATATCATAATGTATTATATCTTGTAGTACAGCTCCACATCTACAGTTTAGTAAAACACTCTTTGTTAGCTAGCCTTCAGTCACTTAGTGGTATTATTCCTATTTTTACTTCACAGCAGATGTAATACTCAATTTCATGATGAACAGACCAAAATGCACACATATTGCACAACACAGCTTTATTATGGGTGACTTCATGCAGTGATTGGTATATGTTTACAGCTTTATTGATGAACAGTTCATATAATGCAGGTGTTGTAATACAGCTGTAGTTCCACAATTAATGCCATAGAAGCTTTATTTCCTTCACTTTGTTAATGCAGTATTAACATTAATGTTGTTGTGTCTTTCGGCTTTCCCCGGTTAGGGGTCGCCACAGCGGAACTCCGGTCCGCTAATGATTGGCAGTAGATTTTTACGTGCTGGCTTGCCGGGCCTAACGCACAACCTTCAACGAAGGAACGCCCATTCACGCATGTCGCCACACAGAATACGCTCTAACTGAGAATCGAACGGGCAACGTCTAACTGTGAGGCGACAACGCTACCGCAGCACCACCACAAAAATTATTAATGCAGTGAAACTTTATTTTCTTAAAATTATTAATGCAGTAGAAACTTTATTTCCTTTACATTATTAATGCAGTAGAAACTTTATTTACATAACATTACCAGGTTTCATGCTTTCATCTTTATTGAACTGTACCTGACATTGATCACTTGTATCAGTCCAGGTCTATGAACACATTCATTGCAGTATAATCACAACTGAATATACCTACTGGCAGTTACTAATTTACTGTTTCATGTTTATATGACTATAGATTGCAAGATACATCTGTACTCACCACACTCACAGAGCAACCTGGCCAGGTGCCCTGCATGGGCCTCCAGGTTGTGAGCTGTCTCCTCTGCAGCTGTGGGAAGAGAAACACACCATTATGTATACCTGTGTAGCACACTTTCAGAGTAGAATTTGGTAAAACAATGGTAAGAGTACTTGCAAGCTGATGGGACATTCCCATCTCTAGTATCTTGGACCCAGGTGGCCAAGAGATCCCCCTTATGATGCTTCAGGTCATCATAATAATGAAGCACCTGCTCATGTGTGTGGGGGATACCAGTTGCACTGGTAAGATCACATGCTGGTCCCAGGGCTCTGATATGTACTCCGATCCCTGGTACATGCCATACAGCAGCTGGACATCATGGTATTTTACAAGGAGTCTAACCATGAACATGGACTCCAGAATTCCCCACTGCTGTGCCTGGAAGTGTGCACCCTCTCTAACACCTGCCATAGCTCCTGCCAGGTTCAAACTCCAACTGGTTTTGCTATATTCCCACCTTTTGCTCTTAAATAAGTCTGTTTTCCTGCCTTTTACCACCATTGGACCATTTTTAAAAATGCAGCGCTTTACTTAGCACCTCACAAACCCACTGAGCTCAGCTGAGCAGTGCTTAAAATGGCAATAATGAACAATGCTTAGCAGTGCGCACACCAGCTTAGCTGGGCTGAGCAGTGCTTCACACCACTTAGCAATGCACAATTCAGTCATGCACAGCTTAAACTTTCCTTGTTTAAGCAGTGATTGGCTAGGCATAGCTGTGCTTAGCAGAGCTTAGCTAAGCACAGCAAAGAAGGATTTAATAATGCATTTCATAATTGTGTAATTGGAAAATAAAATGTTTAATAACATGTCTGTGCATACATATATTATTCCATCAAGGGTTTACACATACTTCTCATAATTGTGTATTTACACCATAAATGCTTCATACCCTGTCTGTGTATTCATACAAACTTCCATCAAGGTTTAATAGTACTTCTCATAAATGTGTATTTGAAAACTAAATTTAATAACCTGTCTGTGTAATCAAACAAAATTTAATTGGGATTTAAAAGATGTCTGATACTGTGTATTTACAAAATAGCCTGTCCATGTATTTTAACCCCACACCTACTGCCACAGATACATGGCTATGTAAAATGCTGTTATACTTTTACATATATCTATCCACTATGTTTAAGCACTGCTAAGCACCGTAGCGAGCCATACATCCCACTCAGCTATACTTAAACTTGACTTTTCCTAAATAATTAAATGCATCCAGATTCTATTTTTAGATGTCTGGCACATGTCCATTGCTAAGCACCATGCCACACAAACACACACACAAAAAAAGAATTAAAATAAATTAACTTTTTTTTACATAAATATACATTGCTATCCAGCACTTTGATAGTGCAAGGGGTGCATTACTCATCTCCGGGCACAGTAACACACTCCCTACACTGATTCATTAATCGTGTTACACAGTTCTCCCTTGGTAACGGGCCTTTATTAATATGCAGGGCACACTGCCAAGGGGGATCTGCATACATGGCCATGGTACCTTCCATGTAGGCCTTCCGCTATTCCTACACAGATTTTATTAAATTCCCAGGTATGAATATTTTGAGTTTTGTATGAATGTTATCTATAATAGTAAAGACTTTTAATTCAAATGAGAGCTGAATTATTATTTAAAATAAGACTCCTGTTGTTACAGTAGTAGTTACATATTTTCTGACTTTGCTAGCTATTTGTATCAAGTCATAAATTAGACAGAACATATTTTTAAAGTAATTGTAAAATACATTTCTGTCTTTAAAAATTGTCTTTGGCTTAAGAGGACCAGGGATTAATGATAATGGTTTGTTGTTGATTATTTAATTTAATTTAACCATCTTCATCCAACATAGATCTATTAAATGATGACGTATTTATTCAGTTGACAGCCTAATTAGGAATGTCATTTACAATCATCTGTTAACTTGGTTAATAACAGATCCCCATTTTTTAGAGATCAAAGAAGTATATACAAAATAACAGAGGTCCTAGCATGGGTCCTTGAGGCACTTTTATGCTCAGAGGTAATACACCTGCCAACCTCATTGTGCGGGTTTTGCTCCTCAGATAATTTGATGACCACCTAAATACAGAGGGGTCAATTTGGACTGTATTTGTCTTGCTAATTATGTTAGCATATAGTATGGTATCAAATGCCCTTATAAGGTCATGGCATGCTGTTTGGGCAGCATAATCACATTCAGCTTAGGGAGAAAGTACTTGGATACCCTCAGGTTGAATTGTTGTAGGAGCTGCTCCACCTGCACATGTTTAGTGCTGTTTATCAGTTTGTTATCAGGTCTCATACAGGATGCAGTTTTTGTGTTGGAGAGTACTTCTAGCATGTTTTCTTTGTAATGATAGGGTGTTTGGGATCCATAGAGATATGTGTGGTTTTGAATAGATTTCTCAGGGGTGAAATTTGCTAATATATTTGTGATACCTACTAGTATGTAGTGCCATAACGAATGCATTCAGAGCAATGGTGGGTATTGTTTTGAAACTTCCTAACATAAGTATAGAAGGATTAGTAGTTATCCTTAGCTGATGGAACCTTAGTTAATACATGCCTTTATTTTCCTTATGGTAATTTTTCAGTACTTTAAATAACTTTTTGATGCTGGCCTTGATTTGGGAGTGTTTAGTTTTGCTGTATATTCTAAGAACATTTTTCCCCCCTTTTATTGTATTACTTATTTATGCACGTGGATCGCCAGGCTGGTTTGCACTTTACACCCCACTTTCTTCAGTTCTGGTAGGGCTGTCAAATTTAAACAGTTTTCTCTGAAAGCATAGAAATGATTTGCATAACTACTAGTCATGTCAACATTTGGGGAGGAGTTACAGTTATACCTGAACTTTGAGACTTTTTCAAAAAATTATAGGTGGGTTGTATGTCTGAAGTATTTGAATCTTTAATATTTACATCTGTTGGCATGGAGGTTTTGACAGATACGATTACCAGTAATGGATGGACTTAAGTGGGGAAGGGTATATCCATGAAATATGCATAGGGTTGGCATAAGGAATAAGGTATTTAGCACACCAGATAAAAGATACAAGGTTTGATTCCTACCTTTGGAAAACTGGCTAGGCATAAACAGATGGGCAGCTAGCCTAGTACTTACATACGAACCAATGTAGATGTGATATTTTAAGAACAAAGTCAAGAATACTTTCCCTTCTAGTGATATCTTTGATAGTTTCATCCAGGGAATTTTTGTTTAAGAAACTGAGGACTTTGTAGGCATAGCTGACATTTGAGGTGTAGATCTCACATTTATCAATGTGCAATTAAAGCTGCCCAGGATAAGAGAGATTTTGTGAACCTGAAGTTCATACAATATGTTTAAGTATCAGGCATATATTTTTTTTTTGGGGGGGGGCAGAGAGATGATTGTGTAGCATTCTGTGATCTGAGAGTTGTTTTTATTTAGAATGAGTTGAATCTCAATAATTTCAGTTTATGGGTCTCCACTGGGAATTTCCCTCAAGGTAATGTAGTCTTTAAAAAAAGGTATAAACAGCTGACAGTAAATTAAGTTGGTCCTCAGTCAAGATGGGTCAACGTTGTGCACCCTGCTAATGAGTGTGGCTCTAATTAGGTTTATTAAGAGTAGAAATTCAGTTAAAGTGTCTGCATTTATTGAGTCCAGGTTTGTGCAGTGCTGTGCAAAGTATGGCTCAGCACAACACAGGTGAGCTAAGAATTTTAGAAAACCAGTGAAAAAAATGCCTTTCACTCAAAAGGCCGGTGTAAAGTCCATATTATCTATACTCCTTGTTGGGTTTCTTATTTAGTCTAGCAGTTACAATTCCTGTTTTTGACTCCTGATATGAGAATGGGCTACTCTTTTGTCTGGCAATTAGCGCAGAATAAAGCTATGAGCTGCTAATCAGCTACTTCCTGTGGTGCAGGCTTTGATTTGCTCAGTCTTCATTTGCCTACTGTGAGACCTTGAGCAAGTCACATAACCAGACAGTGCTTTTGGGTAGTTAGGAATTTGGGCTAGGCCAGTTAATGGATTCCTTTACTGCATACCAAATAACTACAGATGAACCTATG